>NC_089955.1:1655000-1932656 GCF_039105145.1 Kwoniella newhampshirensis | reverse complement strand
CAACCCCCTAACCCCTAACCCCTAACCCCAACCCCCAACCCCCAACCCCTAACCCCTAACCCCTAACCCCTAACCCCCTAACCCCTAACCCCTAACCCCTAACCCCTAACCCCTAACCCCCTAACCCCTAACCCCTAACCCCTAACCCCCTAACCCCTAACCCCTAACCCCTAACCCCCTAACCCCTAACCCCCTAACCCCTAACCCCTAACCCCTAACCCCTAACCCCTAACCCCTAACCCCTAACCCCCTAACCCCCAACCCCTAACCCCTAACCCCTAACCCCTAACCCCTAACCCCTAACCCCTAACCCCTAACCCCTAACCCCTAACCCCTAACCCCTAACCCCTAACCCCTAACCCCTAACCCCTAACCCCTAACCCCTAACCCCTAACCCCTAACCCCTAACCCTAGGTAACCCGGAAGGGGAGAGAGGTACAATATCTCATAGTACCTACCCACGCTGTCATCACCATCATCTCACTACCCCCCCTTTCCTCATTTTTCGGAAAGGGAGAGAGGAGCGATGCCCCATAAGTCCTGCCCACGCCATCATCAGTGTCTGTCATGGACGGATTGACGGGAACTGTATCATCTCACTGCCCCCGCTTTCCTCATTTTTCGGAAGGGGAGAGAGGTACAATATCTCATAGTACTTACCCACGCTGTCACCACCATCATCTCACTACCCCCCCTTTCCTCATTTTTCGGAAAGGGAGAGAGGAGTGATGCCCCATAAGTCCTACCCACGCCATCACCAGCGTCTCTCAAGTACTGATTGACAGAGACTGCATCATCTCACTACCCCCGCTTTCCTCATTTTTCGGAAGGAGGAAGAGGAGGTGTACGAGGCAATGATGTGTTACAGAGTCGGTTTCCATCGTCAAATGACATGGTCGACCCTCAATTCCGAATTCAATTCTCAGTCACTGAGGAGGGAGGCTCCACGGCTTAGGCGAAGACTACCAATGGCCCATCCGTTTTTACACGCCGAATTGCCAATGGAGACGGTGAAATCGAACGACAAATGTCCGTTACATACAGGTACACTACAAACACTTAAGTCTTCTCAAGATTACAAACCGTCGGTAAGGGACCATTGGCTGTGGGCTGGTCAGCGGAACTCTTCATAACGAACTCACTTGTCCCATCGGCGATCATATGCAGCCGCACGATCGGCAAATCGCAGGTCCGCAGACAGGCGAATCCTTCCCTCGGGGTCGACATTGCGACCGCTGGCATGGATCATGACTGCGATGACGAATCAGGTTTGACTCAAATAGCGCAACACATGATACTGACAGCTATGGTGGAACACAGCGTCTCCCGCTTCATAGTCTCCAATCAACCATCGACGACCTCCGCCCACTTCTCGTGCGTAGCCGACGGCGTCGCGAGATAAGAAACCTTGAGCTGCCATCTACAACATTTCAGCTTTATCCGCTCCAGCACGAGGCTCACGTTGGAATTGAATGCATCAAGCTTCTCCGCGTCCGTCATTCCCTTGACAGCGCACATCTTGTCAAATTCTTCCTCTTGCGCCTTTCCTACCTCGAGCGTGTCCTCGAGATACATCAAACCTCCTTGATTGGGATTGCAGTCGCCGATGGGCACCCACGCGGTGAGAAAAGTTGGTGGTCCGCCTCGCAAAAAGATGTGGTCGTAGTGAACACCCGTGGCTGTCCCCTTGGCGAAAGGCAAATTTGATCGGAAGATCTGTCTTCGCATGCAGAAAGGGTCCTTCCACTGAGGATGAATGCGCTTGGCGGCGTTGACGAGGTCTACTGAGCGTCAGCGTCGGTTTTCCTAGTGTCTGTACGTCACTCACACTGGTTCTCAGCGAACTCCCTGGCCCATGGCGCCGAATGGGCCTCAGTAGCCAGCATGAAGTGGGCGTTCTCTTCCCGTGGACCTTTGATGAATGCAGCACCTTCAGGTCCGAGGAACTCGGTCGTGTCCTCTTTACCGCAGTAGATGCCGTCCACCGGATCAGTCCCTTCTTTCAAAACACCCGACGGCGCGACCTGTTCGAACCACTTGCGTCGCATGTCGAGAACGTATTCCCGTGGCATGACTCCCTTCACGTGTGCGACTCCCTTGGTCTCAAGCTCTCTGAGGATCTCCTCGCCGGATGCATCGGCAGGTAGAGGTTTTAGCCATGCGATTTGTGACCCATCGATAGACCCGACACTCGATTCGAGCTTCAGATCGGAAAGTTTGTAGTCTGCTTGGGTCAGTTTCTGTCATACGATCCGCCTTGAGTGCACTCACTAGGGTGCTGCCATGTTTCCCGTTCCACAGCTGCGTCTTTTTGGATCTGCGAGATGGATGGCATGATTGGAATGTCTTAGACGTAATCGAAAAGAAGATGTAAAGAGGTTCTTCGTCGTTTGATCTTACAAACAGCCCACTTTAAATACCTTGCAGGCTGCTATCCGCTCCGGCTATATGATTGCTCGCCGCATCGTCGGCTATGTCAAAGAGAAAGCTTATTCCCGCCACGGATTTAAAACAACCCCTCAGTACCCCTCGGAGAGACGCCGGGGCAACCAATATTGTCCGTGCTATTTGAGCCACTCGTTTCTCTCCTGCGAGGTCTAGTTGTGAGGATACAAGGCAAGGGTCAGTCAGATTTTGGTCATGCCAATGCATATGTTTATGAAGTCTGATCTAATTTCTAATCTTATTAGGCTCTATTGAGAACAATTTTTAGTGCGGCGGCTTCGCTGTCAGCGATGGCCGAGTTGGTACGCGGGCTGAAGATCGAATGATATGGGTACGGTCTGCGCGACACGTTAGTGTACATGCTTGGCCGGACTACTCTGCCCGTACGGTACCTACCCATACTCTGGGACGAACGCGAACGTCTCCTTCTGCCCTGCCGCGCGATGAAAGTCGATGACCTTTCGCCAGAAGCTGTAAAAAAACGCCTTCTCCGGTGCGAATGACTCGTGGTCAGGTTCTGGGCACTGCGAGCTCTGCGTAGTTCCCACTCGGCAATGTAGGTAGTGTATCTAGGTGACGTCAGCTCATGCCGAGACGAAGAAACCCACGTTAGGGACAATCTCCTTCATCAAAGCGATGTCGGCGTCGTGCTCGTCCAGCAACCTTTCGCACACAAGTACCCAGTGTGACACGTCGCTTGTCAACCGCAGCCTGAAGTACAGGTGAGCAAGAGTTATAGATTGAAGGAGGAACGGTCACGGACTCTGGAACCTGCCTCAGGATCTGCGCCGTGGGCAAGGGGTGGTAGCAGCTCCTGTTGCGATGCGTCTCATGACAAACCATGCCGGCCAGACCCAGCTCGGCGTCGACAACAAGAGTGCCTTTGTAGAACTCGATGGACTCTTCCACCGTCCACATGTCACTGATACTGTTAGCTCTGGCCCTTGGTGCTAATACTCACAAGCCACTCTGTACGTTGATAAGTACCGGATCGAAACGCTTAGCGACAAGCAGTCTTTGCCTGTAGTAGTCCAGATGATCGCTTGGGGTCAATCCTTCTGGCCGAGGACCCTCATAGTTGGTCCATGATGACATGAGCCTGTCGATTAGCTCTGTGATCAAGTGTCAGCAACTCACTGCATGATGAAGTCCAGTGACAGCTCCCCGGCTAGCTGTTTTATCGCTGAAAGCTTGTCGTCATCATAGCATGCCGGGTTCAGCTCAACGCCCTCTGGACTGGTAATCAGCGAGTGGCCACAAAATGAATTTTTCGCCGTAGCTGGACCCACTATAACCCTTAGCCTTGACATCTCTTAGCCAATCCTCAACCTCTTCCGGACCGACACCCCAAGCTGTTTTGAACGCGTTCACAAGCATTGTGTGTTGTGGAAGGTATTGGGTTAACTTCAAACACGATCCGAACAAGTCATACTTTTATGCAAGCGGTCCTCAAGCAACAGCATATCTCCGACACGGATTTAAGCAAGCGTCACCGGTCACGTGCCTTATTCGCTCCTGCTCGCTGGTGTTCAACCGGAAACGCGCCGATCCGAGATTCGTTCATGCAGCTCTATTCCATCTTATCATTCAGCTAGAAATGGCTTCATCAGCCACCAGTCACGAGGGTCTCGGCCAGGAAAGTGTGAGCTCGGCCACCAACGATGTGCAGAGCACCGATTCGGATGAAGAAGGGTCGACACTGCCTCTCAAAAGGAGGCGAAAACGACCTTTCTTGAACTGCGCGGGTTAGTGTAGTCTCCACCGACGTCTAGCTGACTTACTTGCCAGAATGCCGACGACTCAAGCTCAAGTGTGATCGGCAAGGTACACTTCTAATGATAGCGTATCGACCCTAGTGGCTGACATCTGGACCTCAGTGCCCTGTGCCAATTGTATCAAGCGGGAATGTACAGACATCTGTCCGGGTGGAGCTCGCATCGCTCAGAAGTAAGTTGGAAACTGTGGAGCCTAGCAGCTGACCAAGGACTTAGAACAGTACATTTGTCCAGAAAGATTGAGAGATACATCGCGGCCTTGGAGGAGGCGATCCAGAGATACGGGCTGCCTTTGCCTCAACGGC
Organism: Kwoniella newhampshirensis; assembly: GCF_039105145.1. Classification (NCBI taxonomy): domain Eukaryota; kingdom Fungi; phylum Basidiomycota; class Tremellomycetes; order Tremellales; family Cryptococcaceae; genus Kwoniella; species Kwoniella newhampshirensis. The sequence goes on along the minus strand of NC_089955.1, from coordinate 1,928,131 downwards.
CCGAGAGCCTGTCTAGCATCGGTACACCCGAAAGTTCTACCACCCTGACTGGGAATGCAGCATCGCCTGTCAATCAAGTCCTACCCTCGGCGGCTTTCTATGAAGGTACTGCTGACACCAATGCCGTCATGAACGGTCGACTATGGACACGGGACCAAAACGCCAACATCGCGGGACACGGGTCGACACCTATCACCGATATTCATTCCGCAAATGAGGGTAATGCAAGGAGGAGGTCTTCGGGTGACGAGCTGAGCCTAGGCACATTGATGATCGGCGATGATGGTCGGTCAAAATATCTAGGTCCCACTGCTGCAAGTGAATGGCTTCATGACGTGAGTAGCTAGGGACTGGAGCGGTTGCGATGACTGACCCTTCTGCAGCAAGAGATGCTGGAGACGGCACCCACTTCTCCCCGAGCATCAACCTCGGATCTACCGAGTCAGGCTGAGCATCAATCGACTCATAGACATCCTGGTCTTGTCACCGTTGACACTTTCCCATTTTCCAACGGTCATCAATTGTCGTCAACGGCGGAACTTCTAGCTGCGTTACCGCTGGAAGAGGATGCCCAGATACAGCTGGAATCCTTTCACCGCTACTTAGGCTGGTCGTGGGTTCTTTGCGTATCTCCTGCCTGAACTCGATAAGCTGAAGTGCCATGCTGGATCCTTCAGATACAGTCTCGTATCGCGGCAGACGCTTCAACGCATCATGGCCGAGATCTACGCTACCAGGAAGGCTTGGACTGCCTATTCTGAGACCCATGTCAACCTCCAAGAACTCGCTCTACTTTTCATGGCTTTGGCAAATGGTGCACTTCACAACCTGGAGCTCTCACCGGACGATCAACTCAGTGACGAGTACGTGTGCCGAGCACGACAATGCCTCGTCCAGGACTCATTCATGTCGAAGAACACTATCGCAGGAGTGCAAAGTATCGTGAGACCATCCACTTGCTGAAAAGTCTTTTCAAGCTAACTTGAGCAGAACCTTATGGCTCATTATCACCTGTAGGTTTCGTATCTTCACTGTCAAAGCTCGACTCACCAAGATTGTAGTGAGACTGAGAGCGGAAGGAATGGGGACTCTGCTTGGCCACTTTGGGGTCTTGCAATGCGCATGGGACAAGCGGTACGTCCACGTACGGACTAGTAGCTTGTCCACTAAGATTTTCGAAGATGGGACTGCATCGAGACGGTGAGAAATGGGGACTACCAAGCGAATTGGTCGAGGAGCGCAGGTGAGAGTAGCCTTGGCATTAGTCCCTCGACGTACATTGACCATTCGTAGACAAGTGTTCTGGCAGACTTTCTCCGCGGAGGTGTTTCAAGTGAGTGTACACTCTGGAGAATGATCAGAAGCTGACGTGAACCAGTCCAATTGCTTCTCTCGACCGTATGTGATTGCTCTCGTGTTCACGCAAATGTGTTGCTCAATACTTCACTCAGATGCTCTATGTCGTCACGTTTCGTCGACACGATATATCCACTCGAAGCCCAGCAAGGATCAGCTCACGACCGTTTCAAGTTTGATTTGTCCCGCATATCTGAGAGGTGCGCTTCTGTTTTCCCCAGGGTTGCTGCTCATTAATCATCGCAGAGCCCTGACACTCTCCCTCCGACTGGACAAGCCATCTTTTGGAGAAGCAAATGCGTTGTACCACGAGCTGTAAGTGGTTCCCCGGTGCACAGGATGCCGGAGCTGATTTCAATAGAGCTCGCTTCGAGGTTGACCTGCCCAAGCATCTACGCTGTCGTGCATCAATGCTCGCCCTCACCTCGCTCTACCCCGACGCAAGCACTGCGCTCGCTGAGAGCCTAGAACTCAACAAACGAGACCTCAAGCTTGCACTTGAGGTGAGTCTGCTATCGCTGTTCCCGCTGACGATACTCCAGCAACATAGTTTGTCATTCACCATCTCCGAGACGGCGGCTTATATCTACCGCCCCTACTTCTTGCAAGCCCTTTCGAGGTGGCCACAGGATCCCACCCGGTCGCCTTACGCTCGAGCTGTACTCTCAATACTTGAGCGAAGCAATGTAAGTGGTAATATCTACTGTGACAAATCCGCTGATCCCGTCCAGGCCATCTTGCAAGTCGCACATACCTTGTTAGACTTGAACACATTGGTGGTGTCCCGATACTGGCCAATCTGCGTACGTCTTGGTCTGATCCGCTCCTAAGTTCGATCCTGATCTGATAGTAGTACCACTCCTTCAATTGCGCCGTATACATGGGGACTTTTATACTGGTCAGCCCTACAAATGAGTTCGCAACGGTCGCCTTTGCGATGATAGATCAAGCTATCGACATCTACACTCGGGTTATGCGCGTTCGTACAGCCCACAGATTCACTCGAAACCTTCGGTGGATTTTACGACTTAGAGCCCGGTGCCAATTGCGCATGGGAGCACCAGCAGAAACTCCGCATGGTCCAACAACCGACTATGAGACACTCCCCTCCGCCGACGAGCAGAAGAACGTTGACATGGATCACGACGCTGGATTGCTCGGGTGGAAGACTCGCTTGGTGCACCGTGCGCGTATACGTACATCACGAACTACGTCTTCTCCATCTTTCGCGCAGCCGATATCTGATCGTCAGCTAGATGAATTACTTGCAACTCTCCCCGAAATACAAAATAATGACGCCGGGTGGAACTGGACCGGACCTCTGTCTTTGAGGCCGGATCAAACGGCGGCAGGAAGTGAAGGCGAGGGCTTCTCTCCCTTGAATCAGAACTCTATCGGCAACAACCTCGCTGGCTCGACCGATACTCTGGTGAGCTCGCTAGCGTTGCGTTCCGTCTATACACTGACCTGGTCTGAAGTTGCATCGATTCTGGGAACCGATTGCATTCGCAGATCCTGGCGGAGCAGCAGTAGATGAGCCTGCCATGGTGAGTGCGCGATATGGGTGTTCAGAGGCGCGCGCTCACAAATTCAATAGGGATGGCTGTCCTCTCTGTTGAACGAGCCGGCTGTTGAGTGATGCCAATCTCCCTTTTTGGGACTCAAAAGCAGCCTTCGACAGCAACTAGGAGTGTGAGACAACTATTGGGATGTATCCAAAGGAAAATCGAAGCGGACCTTGACTCCCGTTTTATTGATCAACAGGGCGGTAGCCTTTCCGTTGATTTAGATGAGGGCCGAAGGAAAGAGGCATATGGATCAGTAAGGAAACCTCTGTGTTCCATGATTAATGTACGGTAGCATTCGATAGCACGAAAAAGAATGGTTAAACCTTGTTTCGCTGAGCGTGCGGGGATCCTTTTACAGCAGGCTGGAAAGATGTCCGAAAGCACCTTTCTTTATTGTATTTTATGACAGGGAAGCTCGATCGGTCAGGCGAATCTACAGTTCCCGAACACAAGGGCGAGATTTCGATGGACTGAGAGATAGGCCTGTGAGCACGGAGAATTCAGACTTGGACTTCGGGAACCTTTCGCTTGTACCTGAGTCCGAGGGATAGCATCTAAGGAGGACAAGTGCGTTGGTTATTTGAATGAAAACTGATTAACGTAGATTGTGGTGGGTAAGCATCATTGGGTATCGCTCATTCTCGACATCTTTGCAGAGCGATAGGCTTCGTTTCCTTTGATTACGTCCAGTCCACACGATCATAGGAGAATGGCTAAATAAGCTTATTCTCGAGCGAAAACGCGACCTAGATATCGTTCGGAACGAGGAGCATTCCGGTGACCAAATGGGGAAAATACCTCGGCATGCCCCGTGTGCATCGACGCAAAGATAAGCTTGTCTCACATCCGAAAACGCGGCCTAGAAGTCGTTCCAAAGTGGTGTTGTACCAAATCCTCTGGTTTTCTTCCCCTCGAATCAAGCACAGGACTATTTTGTCGTAGGGTCGCTGCCGTTCCCCGGGTACAGCAAGCCCCATTGGTGCTACCAGAACGATCCAACATCTCGGCCATCTTCTCGTCTGACACCAAGCTCGATCATCTATATAACCAGTCACCGTCAGACCGATCGTGTTGCCACCTTCAACAGCATATTTCAAGTCACTTTCAGTCACAGCCTTCAATCTAGACACTTCGCAGTCACCATGGTCAACACTTTCGAATCCCGCTTCGCGGCCCGGACCACTCCCCCACCAGAGATTCCTCCGTTCAAGTACGCTTCACGTTTCGACAAGCCTGTGTTCGGCGATTGGCGAGACGACTTGGCTCAGCAGGGCTACACCGTCGTCAAGGGTGCCGTGCCCACTGAGAAAGCCCTTCAGTACAGGGAGAAGGCTTTCGAATGGCTCGAGTCTTTCCCTCTTGGCTTCAAGCGTGATGACCCAAAGACCTGGACCAACGAATGTCTTCCTGTTCACGTCAAGGGAGGCATGTTCCACTCTTACGGATTCTGTCACGAGAAATACGTGAGTCTTAGCGACCTTTGATCGAATTTTTGGGGTCAGCTGACGACGACTTAGCTCTGGGATCTTCGATGCGAACCTGGAGTCATCGATGCTTTCGCAAAGGTCTGGGGTACCGATGAGCTCATCACGTCCTTCGACGGCGGCTCTATCATGCTTCCTAAGCGTACCGATGTTCCTGACGGCGGCAAGTGGGAGCACATGGAGTGGGTGGATTGTTCTAATGCTCGACGCACAGGCTGACGATGTTTTAGCCAATCTCTTCACCGACGAGGCTTCTACTGTTGCCAGGGTATCGTGAATCTCAACTACTGTGGTCCCGAGGATGGCGGTCTTATGATTCTCGAGGGAAGCAACAAGCTGGTCGAGGAGTTTTTCGACATCCACGGCCGAGAGTCATATAAGACCTGGGGTCCTTTTGACTGGTACGGTTTCACCGATGAGCAGCAGCAGTGGTTCTTCGATAAGGGATGCAAGTGGACCAAGGTTTGCGCCGACCCGGGAGACCTCATCCTCTGGGACTCAAGAACCATGCACTACAACTGCAGACCCACCGGGGAGCGAGACCGTGTCTGTACCTGTAAGCGTCTCGTCCTTCACATCGCCTGTCTCCTGTACTGATCCCATTCTGAAGACATCTGCATGGCACCCGCCGCTCTCCTCTCGGATGAAGACCGTCAGACCCGTATCGCCTGCTACGAGCAATTCCACGGCACCACCCACGTCCCCTTCGCGGCCATCTTCTCACGAAAGTTCGAGCCTGTCCTTCGTGCAGACGGCAAGCCCTGTCCACATGACACGGGTAAGCCTCGCATTCCCCCTGTTGATACTCCTACATTGAGAAAATTGGTCGGTATTGAGGCGTACTAGAATCATCGCGAGTTGTAGCTTAGTTGTAGGTCGGGTATGCATTATTTTAGGTTACGAAAAGCCATGGTCGCGCCGACGTACATTGGAGAGTCCAGTTACACTGATCAGTAAGGCACGCTTATGCATACAAGATATCGCTACCGGCAGCGATTAACTATTGAGGCGCCGGATCCATTCCGGGCATGGACCACGCGTTCGAATTCAGCAGCATGTCGAACAGTCCTAACTGAAAATCTCCTGCGCTGTCACTTCCAGGCCACGTGAATCCGCTAGGGGGATGACTGTCAGCGTAGTTACCTGGGTCGCCAACGGAGGTCGTCGTCGCCATAGCCTCGGCTAGCATCTGGTCTAGGATGATCAGTCCACGTTGCACCATGGCGTTGGGACGACTGTCTTCTCTCAGCAGGTCGAGTATTTCTTGCACCTCGCTTTGAAGCTGTTGCGACGTCGTCGGGTCCACGGGTCCATGAAGCAGTTCATTGGCTAGGATCATGCCGCAGATGACCGTGTGCGAAGATACATGCCAATTCTTCTGGAACATAATCGGGATCGCCTTGCTTCTGACCCGGATCATCGCTCGAGCGGCAGCGACGCACACTTCTCTCGCCTCAGCGAACCGGGGATCGCTGTAGCTACGTCCTAAATGCCACCTCCATATCTGTATTCGCATGGCAGGGATAGCTGTCGCCCAGAGGTATCGAGCCCAAGGTCGCCAGTCGAAAGGCCCTGTGATGGCATACTCGCTGGTGTAAATCTCGTCGTCTCGCGGTCGTAATTCCGGACAGTCGTCAAACAAGCGATCCATGCGGTCATTAAAATCTTTCACAACGCGGAATCGAGAGCTGGCGGACTGCTTGGATGTAAATGCAGGTGTGAAGTCCCGGAAAAGATTGGCCAGACGGCCCATGATAAGAAGACTGCGACATTAGGCGAAGGGCAGGCATTTGTACTCTTCGTACTCACTGTGAGACGCAGGTAACGTCGCTGAGCGGACGAGAAACTACGAGTCCATTGTCCGAGAGATCAACGTCTTCCACGTTGGCCGGCGGGGATGTCCAGGCTGAGGGGTATTGTAGATGATAGGGGTGTTGAGCACCGGGAGTGAGGCTGCTTGTGAGTCAGTATATGTAAAGATGAAGTAAGAGCTTGACCCACCAATCTGCTATCATCAAACACCACCATATCCGTCTCATAATTTGCGACTTTACATTCCCTCCCCATAGTCTAGAAGACGACCCGGCTTGGACAAGGTGGAAATTGAGATCTCTTGCAAGGCCAATGCCGCAGTGCATGAGAGACGCCAAGTATCGCGAGTTGCTGTGATATCAGCATTGGTAAGGTCTCACAGCACGTACTCGAAGGCGTGCGCTATCGTCGGGAGGACGCAGATCGCTTGTAGCACAGGCAGTGTAGGGTATGTCATAAAACCAGCGAGCTGCAAGCAGTTGAGCGAAGTATCGAACCAGAACTTTGGCAGGGTCTGGATCGATTCTACAAGAAGGTTTAGCAGTGGTCACACGTTTATCGCGCACATTCAACGTACCGCGACTCATTCCCAGCTCCTGAGCGAGCTGTTCGTCCATGAAGTACAGGCTGCAAGCGATGACGGCGAAATCTGTTACAGTCAGTCGATGGCGACGATGGATTACATGGACGAGCTCACACAAAGCATAGTAATCATATGTCGCATTAGACCGCCCTCCCTTTCTCAGATCCTCGATCCACCGGTCGTGATGGTCGAGAAAGGTGGGTATGTGAAAAACGGTATGTATCCAGTGTAAGAAGTTGCAGTGATGTCTGACCAAGGCGGAACTGATGTCGGTCGGGACAAGCATGCGAAGAGAGTCGAGAGTGTGTGCATCTGGTTGGGTGAACAGATGCGGTTGCTAGGAAGATCATGTACGTTGGCTCGAACCATCATGCCCCACAGCTACACTCACTTGCTGTCCAGCAGCCATCTCTCCAGCCGATAGACCGTAGACCTGTCCCACAACGCTTGCAAGGTACTCTGCTCTGCCATCATCGCCTCGTTCTTTCTCCTCTGCATCGACCGAGGAAGCTCTAGAGCTAGGCCCAGCACTTTCGTCCACTTCCTGCATACCTCCGAGCGCGCCACTTGCACGGCCTTCCACCTGATCCAGCAACGATCGAATGACCTTCTCCTGTGTTGACACTTTGCGATGAAGTGTTTTGTTCTCTTCCATCACTTGCGCTAACGTGGGTTGCCGACGAGAGGGTCTATCAGGACCTCCGCCAGTGATCCGACCGTTTACGATCACAGTTCTGACCACGAAAGACAGGCGATAAATGAGACGAACTGGAGGAACACCGGGAACATCAAAGCAACTCACTCGCGCTCACACAGATCTCCCAAGCCCCGAGCTAAGCATCTCGAGCATGGATATACCTTGTCGCATTTCAGCTGCATGCATCAACAGTTGTCAGCAACGGCCCCGTCGAGCGAAGGAAATGTCTCACCTTTCGGCGATAGCAGAAACCACAGCTGTCGAAAGGAGAGGACAGGTCATCAGCCGCGTCTTCAAGTATTGTACAACGCATGACCTACCTCTTGACCTCTCTCTGACTCGTACGGACAGGCCGGCGACTCGCTTCGGAGCTCTGGCTCATTGTGACTTGATGCACTCAGAGACGCAGGATGAATGGACTGCAACAATAAACCCAAGAGATGTTGGTTGTCGATCGGAATGACAACAATCAGACCAGACTTGATTACGTACACATTGGTGGTCTTCATATCTATCTGGCAATCTTGGATGGTTCCATTGACATTAGAAGACATGCTCAGCAGAACTACCAGAGGCCAATTTCAGCAAGCAGGGCAAGGACGACTTCATCAGGGAGTTAAATCTATGCATGCAATGAAGATTCGCTCTACTCCAACTTCCAACCACCCTTGGCAAATACCTTCTCGACTTGTCGCACTGTGTGCAACAAGGCCTGCTCCGTATATCTGGGACTGACCAACGACAACCCGATGGGCATACCATTAGGACCAACGAATCCAGGTACATTTACCACGGGTAGGTGCAGGACCGTCCACATCAGGTTGAAAGATGCATCACCGGTGAATCTTAGTGGTTCTTCCAATACCGGAGCCTCGTCAGTCACACTGGGTGTGATGAGTGCTGTGTACTTAGCCGCAATGGAGTCGATCACAGGACGAAGTCGTGCGATGTTATCGTAGGATTCCAGCTGCTCTTTTCGAGTGGTAGCAGTATCGTTGACCACGTGTTTCGTGACCCATGGGTCGAGCTGTTCGGGTGTTGACAGATAGTCACCTAGGAAAGCCGCTTGACCCTCCATGTGAAGGATGTTACGGTGCCAGATGCCCAGGTTGTCAAAGTCGGTAGGTAGATCCACCTCTTCCACTTCGGCACCAGCAGCGACCAGAAGTTCCTTCGCCGTCTCCCATGCCGAAATGACGGAAGGTTGAGCTTTGGGCCAGACATGAGACTTGACAAAGCCGAATTTGGCCTTGGTAAGGTCAAGAGGTGCAGCAGGCGGGGGCACATCGTCTTTCAGGCGGAAGACCTCGGTTAGGAGATCCAGGTCTTTGACATCCCGAGAATAGAGTCCAAGCGTGTCACAGGTGATAGAATCTGATATCGAAATCAGTCTAGGGCCTCGTTTCTCACATTCCGGCGCCGACTTACACATCTTCAATCCTTCGCGAGAAATGGCGTTCCAAGTCGGTTTTAGGGCAAAGATCCCGTTGTACGAGGCCGGACGAATCGTGCTTCCACCCGTCTGTGTTCCTAGGGCCAGCGGAACCTGGAAATCACCGACCACGGCTCCCGAACCAGAAGAGCTGCCTCCGGGCGAACGTTTAGGGTCGTGTGGGTTGCTAGTGGGTGGACCCTTCTGGCAGCTGACGGTTTGTCAGTTCCTCTCTTTTCCAAGCTACACGTACGTTGCAAACTCGGTGGTGTGCGTCTTTCCGAAGATCAAGGCGCCTGATGCCCGGAGAGTAAGAATACAGCTCGCATCGAGCTTGGGATGATCGTCCTTGTAGATGGGCGAGAACTGTTGAGTGGGGAAGTCTTTGGTGTAGATCACATCCTTGACTCCGACAGCTACACCGTGCAATGGACCCCTCTTTTCAGTCGGGATCTTGTCAAGTGCTCGGGCCGAGGCTAGGACGATCTCGGGGTCAAAGTGTGCCCATCCTTTCACGACGGGATCCCGCTCCTGGACTCGCGCAATCAAAGCTTTGGCACTGCATGATTAGCGCTACCCATGTACGGTCAAAACTCACTACTCCTCGACCGAGAGCTTCCCTGATCTGGTGAGGGCGACGACTTCGGTAGCTGATAGCTTGTGCAAAGGCTTTGACATGGACATGGCTGCTGGGTACAACTCGAAAGCAAGATCTTCGATGGAGACGGTTCAGACGGTCGTGATGAGCTCAGCAAACGCAATGGATGGACGTCCGAAAGAATGCAAGGAGCTAGTGGACCTGTCAGTACTACTCACTACACAGCAGATGCGTCCAATTCTTAGCTGACGGCATGTAGTATTGTTGCTGTTATCTTGATTCCGGGTGAATTCCGATCAGTCGGAACCGTGATTCGCTAATCGGGCTTTTCGGAAGTGATAAGCCAACTTGGAACAACAAGGTGACTGGTCATGTTCAAGCGCAGCGCCCACATGATGGGTCGAGACCGCTGATCTTTCTGATATTGACAACTACTCACGGAGTTCACTTCTCTCACACATTGGAACACAGCAATGGCTTGGACACCTTTCCAGATCGGCGATGTCACCCTCCAACACCGGGTGGTCCTTGCGCCTCTGTGAGTGGGTGGACCTGCCTTAGAACACAAATGCTGATCACTTCATCAGCACCCGAGGAAGAGCATCTCTCTCCACCAAGCATGAGAGGACTTCTGTCCCAAACGAGCTCATGAACACATACTACACCGAAAGGGCCACTCCTGGTGGACTGCTGATCAGCGAAGCCAGGTGGGTAATGCTATATTTGGATTCGCTTCGATTGGCTGACCTCCTGCAGTCCCGTTTCCGTGAGGGCTTCAGGGCTCCCAGGCATCCCAGGCATGTTCACAGAGGAGCAGCAAGAGGCTTGGAAGCCGATTGTTGCTAGCGTTCACGCCAAGGGCGGCGTCTTCTTCGGTCAGCTGTGGCATCAAGGACGAACCACCCACTCGAACGCAACGGGTCAACTGCCTGAGAGCGCATCCTCGATCCCGGTCGATGGATCGGTCATGTGGTCTGGTGTTGAGCTGGCTCCTTTTGAAGCACCGAAAGCTATGACTCATGAGGATATCACGGCGACTCAGACCGATTTTGTGACTGCCGCAAAGAATGCAATGAAAATCGGGTTTGATGGAGTAGAACTGCACGCGGGGAATGGGTGAGTGGATCGCTTCAGGACCCAACTGATGTCAGATACATCTTGGATCAGTTTCATCATAGTAATAGTGAGTGACGATCTTTCGTTTAAGGAGCGATCATACTTACAAGGACGCAGTCAACCAAAGAACGGACGAGTACGGAGGGAGTCCCGAAAACCGCTGCCGTTTCACTCTGGAAACGGTGGACAAAGTCTGCGCTGCGGTAGGATCAGGCAGAGTAGGAGTCCGCTTGACACCATTTGGGCTATTCAACCAGACTCATGGAGAGAAACGGATAGAACAATGGACATACTTGTGCAAAGAACTCAGCACGAGAAATTTGGCCTATGTGTTAGTCCATCCAACACCTGAAGAGACAGCGCTAAAGGTTTTTCACCAGACACATGGTCGAACCGCGCTTCGACGAGTTCAAAGGGGCCGGCGAGAAAGCTCTTGCACTGTCTGATATGTCGTTGGACCAAGACATCTCTCTTGCACCCTTCCGAGCCGTCTTGGCGAAGACACCATTGATATCTGCTGGTGGCTTCGGGCCGGACAACTTTGAGGAGGGTGTCGAGAACGGGTCCTACGATCTGGTGGCGTTCGGTCGATTCTTCGTGTGAGTACGATGGTATAACCCCATGGAAACGCTGTGCTGATGCAACTCCCAGCGCAAACCCAGATCTGGTGGAGCGGCTGAAGAACAAGGAACCGTTGTACAAGTGGGATAGGAGCAGATTCTACGGGCCTTTCGAGGATAATGCGATTGGATATACTGTACATCCCACAAGAGTATTGGCGGCCAGCACAGATAGACTCAAAGCTCAGCTGGCCGCGTAGTGGTCAGGGGTATTCGGCATGCATCGCTATACATTGGCTTTACGATGCAAGTATGCATACACTTGGCTTGTCGTGGTCGCTTTATATGATAGCATGGCTTCAAAAGTGGAGTGGATCCGCGCGGAAACAAAACCCTGTCCTTATCATTCTTCTCCTCGATTACAGATTCCGTTCATTTATCACGATTCCTCTTCTACACTCTTCCTTCTTCTTTCTTTCATCACCCCGAGCGATATCCTCCTCATTCATTCAGACGAGAGACATGAGCAATTCTGACCCTAGGCACTCAGGGTCAACGACGACGAATCAAAGACGACCAAGACCGCATAGCTACACCCCGCAGGCTTGTGAGAGATGTAGAACTCGCAAACAGAGATGCATTGTGAGCGGCGACAAAGAGGAAGCCTGTAAGAATTGCATGGACAGCGGATCGACCTGCGTCTACGCACCGAAGGGGGAAGGTACTAAACGGAGTAGGCGGGAAACGTGAGTCCTGTGATGCTACGCTTGTTGACACGATCTAGGTCTCCACCCATACGATCAGACGAGGACGGCGGTTCATCCCCTGGACTCGTATCACCCAACTCCATGCCTGTTCCCGGTCGGCCACCACTTCAATCGTCGCCAACGTCGCTCTCTTCGTCTGATCCCACCTTACGCTCATTTGCCATGTCAACGCCGGCCACCAGTCGCTTCAACGTATCGACCAGCGAGACGAAACATGCTCGGTTGCCTATGGAAGGCTGGCAAAATCTGCCGTCTCAGCACAGCACAGACACCCCTTCGACCGATGTAGACTGGAGAGCATGGCTGTCACAGATGCCGCAACAGGCTCGCAACGGTCCTGCGCTCCCACCTCCGACTGCTGTTCATCCGCCTCAACCTCAACAAATCATGCCTCCTATTTCCCAAGAAGCTCTCGTGGTCGAAACGACGGCCGAGTCACCGCAAGCGGAGAGCGATGAGAACTCGGTATTCGAGACAGCCAAGGGACTGGCGATGATTTCTTTGGAAGCTGCTGCAGAGCCTCACTACGTCGGCGAGTCGAGCGGGTCATTCTGGACCACGCTCGTTGCGAAGGGCATCCAGGCTCCTCAAGCGGGATTTACTTCAAAGCATGCTCTCAGCAAGCCGTCCCGATCCCCCTCCCCGACTCGACGAGCTATACTGCGTCAGAGCTTAGCGCGACCTCTTTCGAAGGACGTGGCAGCCTACGTCCTGCAGACGGTGTATTGTCACCTTCATTCCAGAGTAAGTTCGGGTTCAATGATGGTGGTGATGTGTCTTAGTCTGATATCTACACAGTACCCGTTCATGGATTGGGTCTCGTTCGAAAAGTACTGGCAGATACGAGACGAGCTGTTCCTGTCGATTTCACAGGGCCATCAACTCGACAAAAATGCTTCCGTAGCCGCCTTCTTCATCCTCATGATCCTCGCTATTGGCAGTCAGTACTGCAAACAAAAGAGCCTGCCGGAACTGTTACGGCCCCAGGACTACTACGCGCTCGCTTCGCCATATGTCAGTCACATAGTGCAGCTGCACAATCTGCCTAATGTGCAAGGTGAGTCAGTCTATTTCAAACGTGAGCTGACTGCTAGGCTTGTTACTCCTCGCAGTATACTCCCTCCGAGATAGTCGCGGCCCTTCTGTTTGGCACCTTTCCGGTGTTTGCATCCGATTGTGAGTTTGTTACCACAGACGCAAGCTCATGTCCCAGATGCATCACGTTGGGATTACATCGGAATCCTGCCGGACGAACAGCGAGGGTTCTGTCTAAATACGCGATAGAGATGCGCAAGAGGGTGTTCTGGACTTGGTGAGTGGTCTCGCCATTGTGATGGACTTCCTCGCTGACTTGTTTCAGCTACACCTTGGATCGAATGATGTCCATGCTCCTTGGCCGACCTCCCGGTATCTCAGACGATGACATCGATGTGGATTCGCCCGACGCGCACTCACCCGAGATCGAGCTGTCACTGCCGGACATGCCAACCAGCTCCATGGTGTCCTCGGTACATTACATCAAGCTGAAGCGTATTGATAGCCAGATCCAGCGGGCTGTGTACACCGTCGCGAATCGGAAATCCATACGAACGCCATCCGACTTTTGGCCTCTGCTCGGCATGATCGACCAGTGGGAGTCAGACATCCCCGCGGAGGCGTCGAGCGATGACTGTCAAAGTCTGCCTTGCTGCACTAAAGATTGGTTCGACTTACGAGGGGTAGAGACCAGACTCAGCCTTTTGCGTCCACTTTGCATGGATAACGAAGATTGTACTGCCGTCTTTTTGCCTCATCTCGCCCAGAATGCGGCGAGAGGCTGCGAGCTACAGTGAGTTTGTCATTGGTTTCGTCGCTGACCAGTCAGGAAACGACTTCATCAGCTTGGAACGCCCAACTCAAGTACCTCAGTTCACTCAACCTTCATCTGCGGTTTGGCGCTTCTCTACTCAGTTTTCCTTCAACCTTCCGTTTTACCATTGCGAGACGTCTTCAGCGCCATCAAAGCTGCGTCAAACACCCTCTTCGCATACTCGCAGCAGGAAGAGACCGCTGGTGCTCTGTACGAGGTCTTTGAGACCCTTTCCGCGGCATGTATAGATAGGATCAGTGCAAGATTGACCCACTCTCCCGATGTTCTGGCGGCAAATGCGGGAGAGTGGCAAAAGCTTTCGACGGAGGCGACGAGCAACTTGGGTGAGTTTCATGCGGAACGACTGAGCTGACATTACAGACTCTGCCTCAGCTGGCGAGTACGTCGATCTTTTGCGGACGCTGGGGATAGATATGACCAACGAAGCATTCTCCACGACGCTGCCGGATACATCATGGGACCTTGCGGCGTTCTCTCCAGGTAATCTCTTGTTTAACAACGATCAGCAGCTGTCTGGCGCCGGTTTGATGTATTGAGATGAGGAATGAATGTACACATAACACGATAGATGTCTATATTGTTGCATGTAATACTTCACTCGGTCTTGGGAACATAGGGGTAGGTCTCCTTCCAGTGACGAGCAATCTGTTCCCTGGTAGCGAACCAGACGTCGTCGAATGATGTGAAATGCTCCACCATGCGCTTGAGAGCCTGGAAACGACCTGGTCGACCGATCCATCGGGAGTGAAGGGCAACGGTGATGTAGGCAGTCTTGCCTTCGACACCCTCGTCACGAATTGTACTGTCATCCGTCATTTCGGGACTCGTTTAGGCAAAGTGAATACTCACGTAAAGGCGTTGATGCAGTGTTGGGCGAAAGCGTCGTCCGAGCCCATCTGACCTTGCCAGAACTTGAAGTCGTTCTATGAGGACATCAGCTTTTCTTCAATGGGCCTGTATGGACTTCACACTCACACAGTCGAGCGAGTAAGGCATCATGACTAAACCCTCGTTACTGCTTCCAGGCAGGGTGGTGTAGTAAGGAAGGTCATCGGCGTAGGTGTCCGCCCAGTAAAGCAACTCGTGGCCAAGCTCCTTGTAAACCTTGGCGACGAGGGGTAAAGAGCGCTCAGACGGCCGACCGTAGAACCACTGAGTGGATTGTTAGTTGGCTTACTGGGGAGCGGTGCCGGAAGAACGACTCACTCCAACCGGGACCTTGCCGGTGGGCGAAGTGTTCTTGTACGCGACCACAGCCTTTCGGATGTACTGCTCCTCCTCGGCATCGGTCATACCAGTGTAAGGCTTCCATTTGTAACAGTGAGAAGCGACCTCATGACCGTTCTCCTCGGCGTACTTGGCGACCGCGGGGTTTCGCTCGAAAGCTCGTCCAACGGCGTAGAATGTAATAGGGATGTCGTGCTGCTTGAACAGACGCATAATTCGCCAGATCGCAGCTCGAGATCCATAGTCGAACTGTGACTCGGTCGCAGGATCTCTCTTACCGAGCTCGGCGCTGAGCTATTGAGTGGCATGAGTCAGTGCCAGAATGTAATGGCTCGTATAGGACAACTCACAAGCTGACCGAACTCGTGGAGCACGGTCTCCGCATGCTCATCGCCATCCTCACAGCTTCGCTCTCCACCCTCCTCGTGGTTGAGGACGACTAAAGCAAGTCAGCAACCGCTCCACGTACCATGTACCCACAATTTACAGCAATCTTAGCACCCTTGGGCCATTTGGCATCAGGTCGATCGGGACCGTAGCCGTACAGGTCACGGTCCATCCATTTGGTGTCGAATTTGGACATGGTGTACGGAACGAGGTATGCAGTGCGCTGATAGGTATTCGACAGTCCTAGTGAGCAGTGATGTAAATGACAAGCATGAACAGCTAGGCTTTCTTATTCCTCATGGGACTTGGTTGTATCAACTCGCTGCATGGAATGATTCCGACGATGCTTATCAGTTCCGAAATGCCCTAATCGACCGACCTTGCCGAGCTGCTCCTGTCCCTGTTCCGACCGGAAGAGCGGTGAGCGGTGATTTTCAATCGGGACCAGAAATTATGGTTAGTCGCATCAATGCTTGGACTTGGTGCGATGATATATGCATAGCAAAGAGAGAGAGAGAGATTGTAATAGGAAAGGAAAGAAAAGCAGCTTTGTGTACAGGTCAATCGATCATGGCCAAAGAGACACCGGAGGTCGTCCTTCAGGATCAGACAAGCCGGCTGCCAAAAGCCAAGCTCCTGCTCCTGTTCGCAGGTCTTCAAACGGCGCTCTTCTTGTCCTTCATCGACTCCACCAGCGTCAGTACAATCCTGCCGATCATCGGTAAAGATCTCAACGCCTCCAGCTCGATAACATGGGCGGGCACCGGGTTCCTGGTTGCGAATACCAGTTTCCAGATCGTCACTTCGAGGCTTTCTGACTGCTTAGGGCGCAAGATTGTTCTGATGGGATCCTTGTGAGTGTCACTTAGATACTGTAGTCTTGATCGGATGAGACTTGCTGAACCACGATCTCAGAGCGATATTCGCTTTCGGGGACCTGCTGGCGGGTTTCGCTAAGAACAAGGTATGGCTTTATTGTGGTCGAGCAGTGGCGGGGATAGGTGGAGGGGGTATCAACTCTTTGACAATGATCATCGTCTCCGATGTCGTTACCGTCAGGGAAAGAGGCAAGTACCTCACACTGTTGGGTATTGGTATAGCATGTGGATCAGGTGAGCGAGTCGCCCGCGCTCGTGCCTATGACCGCTGACCCGTCTGACCAAGCCGCTGGTCCATTCCTCGGAGCCGTGTTAGCTGAAAAGGCAAGATGGTCTTGGGCTTTCTGGATCATTGCACCTCGTGAGTCGATAATCACGAGACTACGACTAATCTTACAGTCGCTTGCATGACCATGGCGTTGATCCAGTTCACCGTACCTCAGAAGCCGCTGGCAGGTGGAGTCAAGCAGAAGCTGAAGCACATGGATTGGATCGGTACGGTCTTGAGTTTGACAATGACCGTCTGTCTCCTGGTCAGTCCGCCATGCCACAGTCAGAGACTGGTCCTGATGTCCTCAGCAGGTACCACTTAGTGGTGGAGGTTCCACATTCGCCTGGTCAAGTCCCGTTGTCATCACGCTGTTCATCGTGGGCGGACTCGCGCTCGTGGCGTTCATTTACGTGGAAGCTCGTGTTGCCAGTCTACCGCTCTTTCCCGGCCAGATGTGAGTACAGCTCCAAGGGGTCGGGAACTTCGCTTATGACACAACAGCTTGACGAATCGGAACGTGTGTCTCTTGATCATCCAGACCTGGCTGGTGGGAATGGTTTTCTATGGCGGTAGTGAGTCGTTTGTTGTTGGATATCAAAGACCACGGCTGATGAGATCAGTCTACTTCACCCCTTTGTATCTGCAGAACGTGCGAGGTCACACTCCCATCATGTCGGCTGCGCTGCTGCTCCCCCTCGTGCTTGCACAAGTGCCTACCACCTCGATCTCTGGCTTCGTGGTCAAGTACACCAACCGTACCTGGGCGTCATTCTTTGTCGGCTTCGTGCTTTGGGTAGCGGGCCAGGGTGGTCAGCTGTGCTTCGACCGCACCACTTCAAATGGGGTCATTGTAGGATGTCTTCTTTTGCAAGGTCTTGGTATCGGGTCGACTATACAGAGCAGTGAGTACCGTTGCAACGACTCTTCGGCCAAAGCTGAACATTTGAAGCTCTGGTTTTGGCTCAAGCATCTGGCCCTTCCGCTGACAGAGCGGCAGTGACTGGAGTTCGCAAGTGAGTCCAACTCGACCTCGTGACATAGTGCAGACACTGACGATAATTCGCAGTTTTGCACGAACAGTGAGTGAAACTCAAGAGGGCTCTCTACAGCTGCTGATGCTGATATAATGACAGAGTGGAGGAGCGATAGGTCTAGCCATTGGAAACACAGTGTTGCAGAACGTGTTCCTCAAACACCTCCCCCCCGATCTACCAAACGAACTACGCGAGTCTTTGCAGCTGGCTTTCGAAATCCCAGCCAACGTGGACCCTTCTACCCGGTCCGCGATCCTAGATGCCTGTACGTGCGAATGTCTCTGTAAGCTCCGAGAGTCATCTGATAGATTCACACTAGACATGCGAGGTCTGCATAGCGTGTTCATTTATTTTCTGCCAGTGGTCGCCCTGTGCCTCCTCATGTGCGCCTTCATCAAGGTAAGTCACAGGGAAGTGCTATGGATGCTGACTACAACTAGGATGTCCCGCTAGACACGCCGAAAGCGCCCGCACCTCTACCGGTGGTTGATGACAGAGCATCGTCAGACGTGGAGAAGGACAGCGAGACAGAGACACAAGTTGACACGCCGGAATTACCAGCCGTCGACGGAGACGTGACTGCGGGAGAATCCCATCTCGTCTCCAAAGTGTAGATAGATAGATAGATAGATACATTGACATACTTCATCAGCATTACCCCAGCTTCGACAGCGTTCCACTTCATGCATGGCATAGCAACCCATGATCGGCACCAGTCTGGTCAGACGCAGCTTCGACTTAAGCGACTTCCGATCGGAACACCCAGGGTCAAAAACCCGGAATGGAGGTGATAAGCAGAAAAAGTTCGACTTGCCGAGATAGCTGCCCTACATCTTACACCGTTTCAAACCCGTAAACCTATACGAAGAAACCTTTAGCACTCGCAAAAGACAAGAACGACAACACACACGACAGTAACAAGCAGGACAGCAGAGACCATGACTCCCCGAACTATGAAGCGATACGTTGTGTCCCATCGACGAGGGATTGACGGATTGACGTTGGAGACGGACGCGCCGGTCCCAGGACTACGAAGCTCAACCGATGTGAGCTGGTCTCTCCATACTATCTTTTTCAGTCATTGACAGCTTAACACAGATCCGTATCAACATCAAGTACTTGTCCCTCAACGCGCGAGATCTTCAAATCGTCACGAACGACTATCCCGCACCGCACTCTGTTCCTCAAGATGTTGTCCCCGTATCCGGTAAGTGCTAAGTCTTCCCCGTCTGTGAGTATAACAAGACTGATAGCGGGGCTCAGATGGATGCGGTATTGTTGAGGCTGTGGGCAGCGATGTAACTCTGTTCAAGGTCGGGGACAAGGTTGCACCTGTCTTTCCTCAAGGACATCACTTCGTGAGTCGCTCCTGTGCCGTCCCTGTGACAAGCTAACTTTCAAGAAGGAGGAAGATCTCGCACTGAGAAACTTGAAGAAAGGTCTTGGAGGAGCAATTGATGGTGTTGCGGCGGAATACTTTGTTTGCGACGAAGAAGAAGCCATCCTGATCCCATCAAACTTCACGCTCGAACAAGGAGCAACCCTTGCTGTCGGCTTCACCACCGCTTGGTCCAGTCTCTACTCCCATCACCCAAGACTACAAGCCGGCCAGACTGTCCTCTGCTTGGGTACTGGTGGTGTATCGCTATGTGCTGCTCAGGTGAGCTGCAGACTCTACACAAACTGATGCAAGCTTATGTTGTTGACCTTTCAGATTGCTCTTCTGGCTGGTGCTCGAGTCATCCTTACCTCCTCATCTCAAGTGAAGCTAGACAGGGCTAGTGTTCTGCTGCAACCTATCCTCGCAGCCGGCGCGCCTTCTGATACTATTCAGACCATCGACTACTCCAAGATCGATGCGTGGGATTCAGAAGCTAGACGCTTGAACGGGGGAAACGGAGTGGACTTTGTCATTGAGATAGCTGGAAGGGGTACGATTGCGAGGAGTGTCAGAGCTACAAAGATGGGAGGTCTGGTTGCGGTCTCTGGTAAGTAGTATGCCAGTCCAGGTCTGCTGAACATCTGCTGATAGACACTTAGGCTACTTGAGTGATTATGGTAGCATTCCCAAGCACATCATAGAAGAGGGTGAGCGCAATGCCAATTCGTAAAACTCCCTTCTCTGTAGCTGACAGCATCAGACCTCGCCAAAACCATCCTGTATTCCGCCGCAAACGTCCGAGGCGTCTTCGTGTGCAATCGCGAGGACTTCAAGACCTGTGTATCCGCTCTGGAGATTGGGGGCGTGAAGCCTATCATCGACAAAGTGAGTCCAGAGTTAGTTCATGCATTATGTGCAAGTTCAGCTAACGCCTGTGAGAACAGACGTTCAAGTTCGATGAGCTCAAGGAGGCTTATCAGTACATGGCGGATGGGAAGCACTTCGGGAAGATCTGCGTGGAGGTCTAGATGTTTGCAATTCACGTCATGCATGACTTGGCGATCAACATCACATGGATGGTCCCGTTGAACTCCTCGCATTCAGCTTCTCACAGTTCGTACGTGTTCCATCGTGGACCCTATCGCGACTCCGAGATTGGCTACAATGAATTCCGAGCCAGCCTGATCGTGTGGTCACGCAACATGACTTATCGCTGCGTTCCGATCATGCCTGTGGCGATACGGAACAGAGGGGAGCTGCCTTGCGATAATCAATTGATCCGGTGCGGTGCCTATCGACCAAACGTGGGGACCGGAAGCTTCAGTGGTTGAGCCGGCCGATTTTTCGGTCTGAGATAAGGTATGCAGATAGTCGTCTTGGAACGGATGGGTTTCCTGGTGGGTGGCCAATCTCGAGTCTTACATGAGACTTGGAAGGATCGAAGTCAAAGACGGCGGAGTCAAGACGTGGCTGTGAGAGTCTACCGCATTGACTAACCCACATACCAGTTCTTAGAGACACGCTTGTCGTCAATCAAGATACGATCACGAATGAGAGCGACTTCCCTTAGTGCGCTCGCTGTAAAACATATTGCAATCGTTGATGCTTGCACTAGACTTCATTATGCCTTCTATCAGTGATATGTCTGCTCCCACACCCAACACGGCACTCTATCCCTTCCGGATAGCACTCTCCATCCATGCCTTCACAACCTTGGTGCAATCCTTGGGGTATCGCTTGAATCCGTTCTCTCGATCGACATGAGTGACTCCCAGACGAGGACCATAGCCGCAGTACCATTCCATGGTGCTGTTATCGCCGTGAGCGGAGACGTCTTGAACGAACAGAATGCAAAGCAGGACTCACTTCAGCAAGGACCATGCCATGTAACCCCTTATATTGATCCCGTCTTTCTCCACTGCCTCGCTCAGCTCGTGAAGGTAGGCATCGAAGAAGTTCTGACGTTCAGTATCATGTAGCAGGTCAGGGAATCGACGATGATGTTCACCATCCGTCGGGAATCCATTTTCCGTGATATAGATAGCGTGACCGGTCGGACCTGTATATCTCTCGTGAACGTGACGAAGAAGCTTTCGGAATCCCCAAGGTGCGTTCCACAGCCAGCTGAAGCAGCCTCGGATGTCGCCGACGGGCTTGCCCTCCTTGTCAAACATTGACGTGTCGACGTTCCCTCCTGCCGGGTTGTCGCACTCTTTGCCAGTCACGTACATGGATGAGTACGAGTTCAGTGCGCTATTGGCAAGTTAGTGGATGCCGATTAGAACGATAGACAGATGTACTTACAAGAAATCACATGAACCCTTGAGTAGCTTGACATCTTCCGGAGTAAACTCGGGCAGCTGCTCTTGCGGAACGGTAGCCAACATCGAAGGTGGGTAGGTACCGAAGTCTAATGGGAGCTAGGCTCAGCTCTAGACACAGAATTGTGGCTGCAGTCTCACTTACATAACGGATCAGAGAACCAGTGAAAGGCAAAGTCCAATCTCTTTTTCTGTAGTTCCTTGACCTCGGGTGTGTCGTCGATAGGTTCTGGCCAATCGCAACTCTGCACAGTTGTTGGTGATGCTCTGGTCTGGACTCACTCACGTTGACGATGCTGATCTTGCCATGCTGAGTTGGCTGATACTTCTTTCGATACAGGTCTACTGTGTGGGCATGTGCCAAAAGCAGGTTGTGACCAACTCTGTCAGGTCATCAGTGACGGTTTGGCATCCCATGCCATTGCCTACTCACAGGAAAGTATCTCGTTCAGGCTTGAAGGTCGGCTTGAGATGTCCATTGAGATTGACAACATTCCAAGGCTGCAAGAGAGTCAGTGGTGGATACTAACTTACGATCGAAGAGAAGGGAAGACTCACCTCGTTGATAGTCAGCCAGAACTTGACTCGGTCGCCGAGCTTTGCAAACATGACATCCGCGAAACGAACAAAGTCGGGAATGATTTCCGCCGTGTTGGACCATCCCTCGTATCGTTGCTCCAATGGCAGGGGCAAATCCCAGTGATACAATGTGGGGAAGGGGGTGATGCCGTTGGCGAGACACTCATCGACCAGGTCCGAGTAGAACTGCAGACCTTTCTCGTTGATCGGATCATCACGACCACCTAGCGGGATGACTCGGGGCCAAGAGATGCTGAAACGATAGGCGTTCGATCCATACGATTTCAACAGCGCGATGTCTTCCTTGTACTGGTAATACGAGTTCATGGCGTCGTCACCGAGCTCGCCATTACGCATGTCGTACGGAGCGGGTCGAGGGTTGTGACCAAGATCATCCCATACGGAAGGACCTTTACCGTCCGCATCCCATCCTCCTTCGCATTGAAAGGCGGCGGTGGAATATCCATGGTAGAAATCCGGAGGCAGTGTGCCTACAGGCGGAGGTATATACTTGCTATCAAGGTCAGCGATCGTTGCTTCTTTGGAATTGAGCTCACCGAGGGGCGTAGGGGAGATCACCAGTGCCCTCGCTCTCGTAGAAGCCGGCCCAGTGCGTTGCCATTTTGCTAGATCTTTCGCTGGGTGAAGGATGATTAGACTGACGGTCAGGTCGAAAATGGACCTTGATCGACACCAAGTTTGATATCTGAACTCTGTGCGACGATGATGATAACGTTGGTTGGTCATGCTTGATTGGCTTTTGCTACTTCTTTCGCTATCCTCAGATCTCGTTCCGACAGGCTACCCTTAACGTAGGGTCAAGTCACCAAGGGACAAGGGGTTACCAAACTCGGGTTGATAGCTGCAAGTAGTGTTCGTCAGAGGGTGTATGCTGCTTCCGATTGATCACCCTTCTCCCCTTGTGGATCTTGTGTCTCGTTGTCCCTTGCATTCCATAAACTCGCCCGACTTTTCGTCCATGATACTCTTTTTTCTTTACCAATTCCGTATTATCTATCTATAGCATTCAACCAATCAACAACAAAATGATGCACAAGAAGATCACCTCTTTCAGATATTGGGTCGGAACCGATAAGACGTCGACATATCACTTTCTGTTATGCATCAAGTTGATTCTTCGAGTCTACACCCCTATCCGATCATCGCACCTATCCCTGGAGTACGCTGATCGTTTCCGAAAAGCAACGTCTTCGGGCTCTCTCCGCTCGGAATTGATAATTGCAGCGACCTTCCCTCTTCGGAGACTGGGCTTATCATCATGCGCTAGAGCGTGCTTGTGTTCAGCTTAAAAAGCCAGAGTAGATCGTCTGACTTTGAGGTCCACTCCCCATCTCATCTTCGAGCCTCACTTTAGTCAACCCCGATTTACTAGAATTGATCCATCAACATGGTCGCCGGAGCAGTCACGAAGAGCGGCTTGGGCAGTCTGTCCGGTTTGGGTGAGTGTCTTGTGGTTTTCGGACACTAGGTATGAGCTGACTCCTCGTCCAGCCAACAACACCCACCGACATTGGTGGCGTGACCCGGCGCTCCTGCGTCTCGATATCATCATGATCTGCATCTCGGTCGTGCAAGTCACCGGTGGTTACGATCAGTCCTTGCTGGGCAGTCTCCAAGCCCTCGACACCTGGCTCAAGCCGATGGGCAATCCCGACGCTTCGCAGATCGGTACTATTTCTATACTCATGACTGTCGGCAACATCGTCGCTACTTTCCCGGCTCAGTGGATCTGCGACAAGTTCGGTCGTCGATGGACTGTCGCCTTCGGCAGTGTCTTTTGCATCGCTTCGTCGCTCGTCCAGACTTTCTCTTACAGCCGTGGTCAATACATGGCTGGTCGTTTCCTCCTTGGTTTCGGTGTCTCTCCTTCGATCGTCGGTGCTTCTTGTCTCGTCAACGAGCTGTCTCATCCTCGACAACGTCCTTTCATCGGTGCAGCATACAACGTCATCTGGTACATCGGTTCGATCATTGCCACTTGGCTCTGCTACGGTTTGACATCTCACATCACTGGCTCTTGGCAATGGCGAGGACCTTCCATCGTTCAACTCGCTCCCTCGGTCTTCATCCTCTCCACCATCTTCTTCTTCCCCGAGTCACCACGATGGCTCATCGCCCAAGGCAAGGAAGACGAGGCCTTTGAGATCCTCGTCAAGCACCACGCCAACGGCGATCGCGAGGATCCTATGGTCCTCGCTGAGTTCTCTGAGATCAAAGAGACTCTTCGACTCGAGGTCGAACAGCAAAACGGTGTCACCTGGAAGTCCACCATCGCAACTGCTGGCAACCGCAAGCGTCTCCTGGTCATCGGTGTTCTTGCGACCATCAACTCATGGACTGGTCAAGGAATCATCTCGTACTGTGAGTGAGCGAACTCATGTCACCGCAACTCAACGTATGCTGACACGGTGACAGATCTCACTCCTGTTCTCCGTGGTGCTGGTATCACTGGCACACTCCAGATTCTGGGTATCACCGGTGGAAACTCGATCTGCAACTTCTTCATTGCCGCTTTCTCCGCCTGGCTCGCCGGTAAAATTGGTCGAAGAACCCAGTTCTTCATCTCCTTCGGTGGTATGACCGTTACCCACGTCATCATGACCGTTCTGTCTGCGACCTACTCCAAGCACCACTCGGTAACGGTCGGTAACGCCATTGTCGCCTTCTTGTACCTCGAGTCCGGTTTCTACAACGTTGCCATGAACCCACTCGTCTACGCGTACCCCACTGAGATCCTCTCATTCTCCATGCGAGCCAAGGGCCTTTCCTTCTACCTGTTCGTTACTTTCCTCTGGTCCCTCATCACCAACTACGTCCACCCTGTCGCCCTTGCCAACATCGGGTACTGGTACTACGTCTTCTTCTGCTTCGTGAGTCGTCCTCTTTCTTTCTTTCTTTCTTACCTCAAGCAGATCACACTTTGCTAACAAAAGGATTAGATGTACGCTATCGAGATTGCTCTCATATACTTCCTCTTTCCCGAGACTCGTGGACGAACCCTTGAGGAAATCAACGAGATCTTCGACGGTCCCCAAGACGTCGTCGAGCATGCTATCGCTGCCGCTTCCGCCGGTGGTCACCACGCGTCCGACTCCATCGACGAGAAGGTTGACTTGCAGGAGAATGACAAGGATGCAGCAATCTCCCAAGTGGTTGCTATCGACCGATAGGATGTCCAAGGATTGGGAGATGAAGGGGTGCTCGCAGGAGACAACCAGTAGCTTTGATTTTTTTTGGTCTACCAGTTCGAAAGAGGAGTTGTCAAGATATTGTTCCGATAGAGCTTGTAAACGCTGATTATAGAATTTGGTATGCACTGCGGTCCTGAGAACTGGACATGAACATGACCTTCGGTCGACAATGGACTGGGCAATCTGTCACGACTTCTCAGGAGTATCGTTAAACATGTTGAGGGGTCTGTATCACTGACTCTAGTCGTCTGCTCGCAGGGTCAATAGTTATTCACCTGTTTACAGCACTGATCGCCTTCCTTGATTGACTGAGTCACACCACTTTGATCCTGTGGCGTCAAACACCCATGCTGATCATTCGTGGACCAAGTTGGGCACTAGGGATGGATGCTATGTACTCTAGTGTGCGGGCAGCATGTTGAGGCGTTGAGATGAGGCCCTTTTTGGCTCGCGCTCTCTGTCGCTGATCAATGTATGGGAGAATGGATAATAAGAGGTGAGCGACCATCAGTAAAGGGCTGTGCCAGGAAATCTGGCTTCAGTCGGCTATACGTCCAGTCAGTAAGCTGGCTACAGTGTGTTCAGTCCCGATTCAGCTGATGGGCTGGTTGTCGACAACGTCGGTGTAATCACAATTATGCAGGGGATCCAGGTCTGATACGAGAAGCGTGTCAAGCAGCCGCTTCCTATCGCGTTTTGTGGTCCTGGAAGATCGGGCACAGGGTGAGGATCGCCAGATCTGGTCTAAAAGGAGCGGGTCGAGAGCTGACAGTAGCTTGCTCCATGATGTCGTCAACGTGCGATGCATCGTGCCGTATAGGTGATTGTTTTGGAGGTTGAGACATCCCCAGCGATGCGCTCACCCTTTGTTGTCATCGCATCGATTCCTCCGATCCTCTACGATTCTATCTATTTGTCCCCTGGCACCAAGCTCGCGGGCTTTCGCAGGAACATCGCCGTCAATAGGTGATCAGGTTTACCGGGGAGTGCGACCGGGAAAGTTGGACGATTCTCCTATACCCACAATCAGCTTGCTTCACATCGGTCTTCGGGTCACATAGCAGATCATGTCACTCACCTTGTACTGGGCATATCCTCTGGCTTTGTACCACGCTACTGATTTCCCGGGTCGAGTGGGATCCTCGCTAGCTTCACGACCATGCAAAGCTACTTCACTACGATACGCAGTCGTGTCCAGCGTTATCCACTTGGCATGGTATTGCTCCACGGCCGCGTTCTCAAGTAGATCCATGGCCTTTGTACCCAGGCCTGTCCCCTGATACTTCTCACGGATGAAGAGGGATCCTATGTTGCGTGGACATTGCGTGAATATCAGAAATGTTTAGGCATGACGAGCCAAATGATTTGTGATAGACTCACCGAGGTATACGGTGTTCGTGACCCGACTCGCCGTGTCAGGATCCTCATCTTCCAACACCCAACATGCCATCCCCACGTCGTCTACCCCTTCCCCAGTGGGAAGTTCGAACACGCAGTATACCCAGTTCGGGTCCTTCCATTTGCTTTCTAGCTTGGGTATCCCCCATCCGCACTCACGTCGAAATTGGACCAACAATGGGTAGTCTTTCTCTGTAGGGATCCGGTACGATAGTTGGTTGGGGTCGGGTTTGTCTGTCGTAAGCGTCATTGCGGTGGTGGCACGTATCCGATCGTGGGTCTGTCCAAATGCGTCGAGATATGACGCTATTCTATCAATTATTAGAAAATGTGTTGATGGAACGGTCGACTTTGCGTTGTTGATAGAGACGATATCATTGTCGTTTGCTGTTCATCGACAGGTATGTCCCATCATTACTTCATCTGGCCTATTAATAGCTAGGAACAATGAGACACGACCCAGTCATCCCAGCGGCGACGTGATCATCTCGCGACTCGCTCAGCTGAGTAAGTGACTCATGGGACCTCGGACTTAGGCGATATGAGTCTTTGCCCCGCATGACTGGCTTACCACGCGTGGTCGCCGTAAATCGGCCCAAATGACACCGCGGGGACAACGAAACAGCAGAGGGCCAAGTGGGCGCTGCGCTGACAGCAAGTCACGCCATCAGGATGTTGCGTCTCCTGAGCCGGAAGCAGTCGGCTCATGCACGACTCGAATGATGAGGTTGATGAGTCACGACGGACGGATGCTACGATGGGAATCGGTGGAGTCTTGATTTCCTTTCTAATGGGCCAGGTTATGAGCGGAGCAGAGCAACCTGCAATGCTCTGTTGCCAAACATCCAGAGATCCCGATTGCATGCTTCTTCTTCTTCTCCTCTCTGACATTATATCTCGGATCTTGGTCCTCAAGCAGAGTTGGAACATTGAGGCCTTTCCACGATCAGTCATATATCCTTTGGGGTTCTTTTGTCAACTCCGCCGAGAAGGCAAGCCGCCTGTTTGAGCAAAAGGCTGTATCGGCCACCACCGCAATGCTTATCTCTCCTCTGCCCTCCCCACTCAACAACCCACACCTTTCTTATCTCTCCCCCTTCCCACGCTTAGACGTCACACCCTCTTGGCAGGTTCTCTTTTCAGCCTGCAGTCTCGAGGTGCTGGACTCGCCCGTCTTACGCGGAGCTCTTGGCTCTCAGAGCGAGAGGGATTGGCCCCTCCTTGGTTGCCGAGGCGCGACATTGGAAACATGAACGGAATCACATCGGCGCCTAAGCTGAGACTAGTTGACCGATGGAAGACAGCTGGGCTTG
Organism: Kwoniella newhampshirensis; assembly: GCF_039105145.1. NCBI lineage: Eukaryota > Fungi > Basidiomycota > Tremellomycetes > Tremellales > Cryptococcaceae > Kwoniella > Kwoniella newhampshirensis. The sequence continues at coordinate 1,900,287 of NC_089955.1, read as the reverse complement.
CTTGACAGACCAGAGGGATCACAACCATGTTCCTAGACATTTGATGAATGCCGATCTCTTTCGTCTTTCAGCCTTGTTTGCCCTCACAGTCCGGCGTCTATAACCCTATGTGTTTGCCAGGTGGACCACTCCACTCTGTCCTCGTGCCTTGAGGACGGCGCATCTATCTGGAGGTATCGAGTCCCGTCCGTCCGTTCCAAATGGTTGGGTAGCGTACGTATCTCAAGACATCGTTTAAGCTCTTACCAGACTGAGAGGCTTATCTCTTTCGGTCAGCTCAGTTGCGGCCGGAGCCGACACGAAGGATGATAAGGTCGATCAGAGAGCATCTTTGGCGACCCACCCAGGTTGGTGGCCAGCTCGATATATAGCGACGCCGTCAGGTATCTGTCCTTCCCCTCCTCTTCCTCAGGGAATCGTTTGATCCTCTTCGAAGCAACCATCAAAAGCGCTAGATCTCTTTCGACATGTCCAAGGAAGAAGTCACCCAGATGGACTCGACGCCTCACCATCTCACCAACGTCGATCTTGAAGATTACGCAAATGAGAAAGAAGTGATCGCTGAGAATGGCAACCGTGTCACCGTCAACGAGGTCAAACTGGCCGAAGAGGTGTGAGTGCCAGTGATGAAGTGGGGATAGGCATCGAAAGGCGAAGCTGACTTGAGTCTCCCAGCCTTCTCGCGGAGGGATCATATACCGATGAAGAGTACAACAAGCTCAAACGCAAGGTCGACTTCATTCTTCTCCCCTTGATGTGGTGGTGTTATGGTATTCAGCAGACTGACAAGACCGGTCTCGGTACGATGGTGAGTGAGCGCGGCGGTGAAACTCGTCCAAGGGCCGATCGGACTGACGCCATTTATCCTGCGCAGAACCTCTATGGTGTCCAGAAAGATACAGGAATGCACGGCAATCAGTACTCTCTCCTCACTGTGATATTCTGTGAGTCGAGTCGATACCGCTTATTCTGTTCCGGATCCCACTAATCTCGCCTTAGACACCGCCTACGGTCTCTTCGAGTTCCCCTCCAACGTGGTACTTCAGCGATTCAGTAAGCCACACGACTTGTTCCGATCCCACCTGCTGACCGTCCTCCCTTAGATATGGGAAAGTGCTTGACGATCTACATGTTCTGCTGGGGTGTCGTCGTTCTCGCGCAAGGTTTCCTTCATTCATGGGCTCCTTTCATGGCTCTTCGATTCCTCCAAGGTGCTTTCGAATGTACAATCTCCCCTGGATTCAACTTGATCATCGCCAACTGGTACACCACCCGAGAACACAACGCCCGATCGCTCGTCTTCCAGTCTGCCAACGCGGGGTGGGGTATCGTTGTCGATCTTACCATGTATGGAATCGCCAAACATGCAAACAAACACCCTGGCGGTTTCGAAGCCTGGCGTGGTATCGCTGTCTTCTTGGGTGGGCAGACTCTGTTAGCCGCGGCGGTCGCGTGGTTCATGCTCGGTACACCTAACGAGGTCAGATGGTTGAGCAAGAAAGAGAAATTGATCGCCAACGCGAGAGTTATGGCCAACCACGCCGGAACGGATTTGACAGGTAGAAAGACCTGGAAGTGGGAGCAGGTCAGAGAGGCTTTCATGGACCCGGTCTTGTACCTCATGTTCATCAACGCGTTTATGAGCTGTGTGGTGCGTAGTGTCAAATCGAATGGCCCTCCTGTGTAGAGTATATTGCTGATCTCCATCGATTATGTGCAGTGCAACGGTGCTTTGACCACTTTCGGAAGCGTTATCAACAAAAGTTTCGGCTTCGTGAGTGGACTTGATTGTTAAGCGAGTGTCATAGTAGGCATATGCTGATAGCTTCCTCCGTCATGTAGACCGAATCTCAAGTCATTCTCTATGGTATCCCTCGAAGCGTGGTATCAGTCCTCTGGTTCGTCGTCGTAGGCTGGACCACGTCCAAATTCAAGGGTACCAGGATGTGGTTCATGATGTTGTCCACCATCTTCCCCTTCATTGGTGTAAGTACGCCCTTCCACTTCCGTCTGTGTTGTGAAAACGTTGACCCCTCTTTCAGCTGCTCGGTCTCGCTCTACTTCCCAATGAAGACAAATACAAGTGGGACAAATGGGGTCTTTACCTCATGTCTGTGACGTGAGTATCTCGTCCTTGTCCAACCTGTTTCAATACGGGGCTCACGATGCTAACGCTGTATTCCCAAACAGCTTCGTAATTCCCATGTTCTCGGCTTGGTCTTTGATGTCTTCCAACACGGCTGGTCGAACCAAACGAAGTGTTATGAGTTCGATGGTCTTCATCGCTTATTGGTGAGTGCCATCCTCGATGCACGAATCCTTGCTCCTCGATCGAGCTGACCATGCTTCCTTCTGCTTATTCTGCTTGATTTAGCACGGGTAACATCGCTGGTTCTCAAGTGATGAAAGCGAAAGACGCGCCTCACTACATTCCCGGAACCATCGCCATTGCCGCCTGTATGGGAGTCGAGTTCATCACCATCTTCATTTGGCGATGCTGGTTGGTCTACTGCAACAAGAAGAAGACGGACGCGATGACCGCTTCGGGCATGACGCAGCAGGAGATTGAGAGGAAGGCGCAGGAGTTGGGAGCGGAAGATACGACGGATGTCAGGAACCCGTACTTCATGTGAGTGCGAATGCAGACCCGGCTTGCGATATAGAAGAAATGGCTGATCGTGTTGGATTCGACAGCTACTCGATGTAAGTTGCCCCGGCCTTTGTCCCGGGTCGATATCAAAACCAGTAGGAGCAGCAAGAAGTACAATGCAGTTGTAAGAGGATCAGTATCAGTATTTAGGAAACGTACAGTCTAGGCTCGGATTTAGTTGTACGTACAGAGCGAGCTTTTTGCAATTGAAGTTACGTAGAGTGTCACAGATGCAACGACATGAGAGTGTTACAGGAGCAAGTAGGAGTGATGAACGCATACATTAGTTGCATACAACATCGACCGATAACTCCTGTTCTCCCTCGTAGCATTTCAGATTGCAACAGCACGAGCTGAGATATCCCCCTTGAAGCTCACATCAAGCTCTTCGTATACAACACTAGTAGCGCAAGACACAACGCCGAGATACCCAACATCACCGGGTTCTCCCATATGTCTCCCGCATGATCCATGTACGTCTTCCCCACCACCGCTTGTGTTTCCATCAAGGTGTCACCGGCGGCGTCTTGTCCTTCTACCTTTGCCGTTTCCGATTCCGGATGATGTATCTCCACTTTGTCCGCATCGACATTCGCAAAATCCTCTCTGTGCGCCTTGACCCAATCCCGTACACTGTGGACTAATTGACGATGATGTTCTTTTTGACCTTTGATGACGGCGGGAGTGATCGCGGACTTCAACATTGATGAGGCTGTCCAGTCCACTTGAGTCGTACAGTGTATCCGAGTGGCCGATTGTCCGTGAAGAATATCGTGGGTGAGACAAGTCCGCGTCCGTATCTTGAAGCTGGTCCAGATGTCGACGACGTCAGTGTCTCAAAATTCCGACAAAACTTTGGCCGATGGGCACTTACCTCTTGCCTGAAGGTATGTCAGGTGTCTGAGTTTCCGATTCGATCTCATACGATGTGGCTGGATCATCGACGACAATCGTTTCCGATCCATTGCAATTGGAGCTCTTGGGTCCTATGGAATTGTTCTGTGTCGTGTCAGCTTGGTCGGCCGCGAAAACCTCTCGAGAGCAACACTTACCATGTGCATTACATAGTTGAGCGTTCTTCTGCGCTTTCCAGCCTCATCAGGCGTCCACCCGGATATTCTCAGCTCTGCAACGGGGTCAGTCAAAGGGGCCAGGAGTAAGTGTCATTCCCATTCACCTGTCAATTTCTTCACGTCCCCGTAGAAGTGATTGATAAACTCTTCGTTGTGGTATAGCAGATCATACGCTTGGTCGAGAGACAACGGTAGTCTCACGTCGAGAGCCAGTTCCTTGAGCTTCTCCTCAGTGCCCCTTGTTCGTTTCGGTGTGTCTCCCGAGGTGGAAAGAGGATCCAATTCCACCGACGTATCGTCGTCGTCATCTTCCTCATCCTCATCTTCCTCATCCAGATCCTCGGAAGCTTGCTCTCTTTCCCGCTCCATGTACGCCTCATATTGCTTCGGCGCTCGTTCCTTCCAACAGTCCATCAGACCATCATACAGCGAGTCCCTGTCCCTCAAACTTCCATATCCGTAATGCTGCTCTACCCGAGTACCGTTCTCGTCTGTCTCCGCTACTCGGACATACACGGCGTTCTGGATCCATTTCGCTGTGGTACCCTTCTTGATACTGACGATATCGGACAGAGCATGGACTTTGATGGTGATGATGCCGATGATGTTGGATCGGAAACAGATGTGGTATCGAGTGAGATAGAGACGACCGTGAACGAGGATGGTGGATTGCAGATCAGTGGCTTGGGTAGCGAGGATGGTCATATAGTCATCGGGAAGTCTTGGTGAACCGTCATTTCCCTCTGTGAGTGAGAATGCAGTCAAAGGTTCTTGGCTGATTCGCTTGCCAAAGTTCTTTTCGAACTCGGCCTGTCGTTGAACAAGGTTGCTATCGCTCGCCTTGGTGCTGACCGAAGTGGAGACGGATGGTGCGATGGAACCAAGGGTCGATGTCGAGTCGCTTGGTTTGGTAGATAGGGAGTCAGATGCTCGAGGGACAGGAAGAGTTAGTACAAAATTGGACGCAGAAGGGCGATGCATGTGCTCACTCGATAGACTCTTTGAGGACGAGCCGATACCTCCTCCTAGATTTGGCAAATTGGTGGCCGCATCCCCTTCGACGGCTCCCACTGGCGGAACTGTCGTACCCGCAGGATTATACACCCCGAGATGCGTTCCATTCATGTTGACGATCGACGACGAAGACGACGAGGAGGAGGAGGAGGAGGTGATGTGACTGAATGATGAGATGATACGATGATCAGATGTTAAAGCAATCAGACGAATGTTGAACTGAATGTGAGTCTTGTTACTCAAACGTCATTGTAATAAACGTGAGAGGCCGGTTTCTCTGTGTGTCCAGCTCGACAAGCAGCTGGTGAGTAGCCCAGCAGGGGGTGTTCTTACGATATCTTTGAAGCGGAGCAGATTCTCGTGCGTCCGTCACTTCACTCATTCTCGCCCATGACCGGTAGACACTGGTGGTGCGTCATCATCAAGGGTGATTGATCCCATTAGTTACGGTAATATCTCCGGGTCATGGATTTGGTGGCGTAGTACGCACGGCAACAGAGGGGCGGTCCAGTCTCTGTTTTCCTTGGATGCTACATCTGATTACGCTCATGCAGACTGTTGCGCCTCATACATGGACGAGATGGAATGAGCTGGTTGTACGCTTGTGTACTAGTGGAACGGAACGTGAAGCATGGTCTTCGCGGCGGGAAAAGCACTCCCTGGTGGCAAGACGCATTGGCCACATCAGCTTATTGCACCGTATACAACGAGGTGATCGGCTGACTGCCGTCTGACACTCGTGGTTGTACGACCCTTCTTGACCAGGCAGCTCATTCTCAACCCTGACACACACGCCGGTCTCTTACCAAGACAGTCCGAGTCAGAACCCATGCATACAAAAGGTCACCGGGAAAATACAAAGACAAAGACAACACACGTGTGGCCAAAGACAGACAGACATACAAAGACCGAGTCCTGGGCAATTCGAAATACCCCACCTAGAGATTTTCCACAGCCACCTCCGCCTGCCATCTGCCCCATCTCCTCGCTGCTCGCAGATACACCGGGAAGCCAAAGATCGTCGCCGCCCCGATGGGTAATAGCGCAATCACCACGATCGTTGAAAAAAGCGTGATGAGCGGTTTGATGAGGAGGAAATATGATAGAGCGGAATATGAGTAGTGGTCGAGGAACATGGCGTAGGAACATTTCATGAACCGCTTCTCCCAGATGAAGTCGGTCGACGAGGAAGCTGATTCGAGATTCTGGGGAGGTGTGTGGATTGAGTTGGGCGTGAAGATAGGAGTGTTGGGCGCAGAACGAGGCACGAGTCGATAGAAGATAGGATGGTACGTGGGTAGAGGGACGGTTGGTGAGACAGGCTCGTGATGGTACAGCTGCATGATGGTCTGAGCGGGAAGTATGGGTCGTTAGCTGTGTTTTCGCGTTGCGTTCGTGGCCAAGATAGCTCCGGCCCGTGACCGCCACTTACTTCCAAACGAGCAGCTGAACGAGAGATGAACAGCGTCAACCACCACACTGCCGCTCCGATAGGAACGGTTATGAGCAGAGCCGTTCCGGCCAGAGTACCAACGAGTAGCGGTGGCCAAACAAATAGGGCCTAGGTCGTCTGGCGCATCAGCTTGTGTCGCTTTATACGTGAGATCCTGGCCACTTACGAAAGGGAAATTCAGCAAGACCAAGTGTAGTAAGCATCTCCAATATTCTCCTCTGCCTATCGGCCTCCAGAACCTCTTCCAGCCTTTGACCCAGCCGCCCACTTCCTCGTCGTCATCCACATCGCCACACCATATCGATCTCCAAGTCCCTCTCCGCTTCCCAGTGTTCATGACACGCTCAGTGTCGCCCTCCGTCCCTGGCCCGAACGGACGTAACAGCGGTGTCGTCTCATCTGCCAATCCTGTCGAATGTACTTCTGGGGTGGACAACGCTGAACGTGTCCGCCGAGAAGGATTTGATAGCGATGTCGTATACCTCGGTCTCGATCTATCGTGATTGTTCAAAGCTGATAAAGTACTTGCTCGATGTCTTGCTGCGGCCGTTCCTCCTGATTCGTGGGGATGATCTGATGTCTGGGGGTCCACCACAACGTGTCTCTCTGACGAAGCGCTGTCAGGGGGCAACAGCATCTCCCCAGCTGAGCTTAATGTGGGAAACGATATTCCCCTCGGACTAGACCGACTACTACCTCCATTAGACTCTACTCTGACGATCCGATCGTCCCCATTCGCACCTCCGATCGCCGTGCGAATATTGAATGACGCGTAGGGGGGTGGCTCCTCTCCACCTCGCGGTTTGGTTGGATCGAGAAGGAACAACGAGGATCCATCGGCGGTGAGGACGTAGATTGGTTGTTGGGGAGATTGTGGACGGGACGAAGGGAGAGATTGCTGAGAGGGATGTATCGGATCGGAAGGAGATCGCGGTAGACGCGGTTTCGGTCGAGGTGACAGTGTTTGAGATTGTGACTGGGACATGGAGTGAAATGATTGGGACATGGTGGGAGAAACGACTGCGGCGAACGGAGCTGTCGCGTGCTAGGAGCCAAAGGAGATGCGGAGGGGAAGAGGAAACTCAGCAGGATAGTCGCCTCGATCCGTCGAGTAATTGCGTCGTCAACGTAGATTCACAACCATATCACAGCTCAGCTCCGTAGAGCAAGGGTCCGACAGTCGACTTGTATATGCTTGGCTCACTAATGGTGGAGACGAAAGATGAAAGATGAAAGATGAAAGACGAGAGACGTGCAAAAGAATTACCATGTGCTCCTTGATGGGATAATTGCCAATCATAGAGGAACAGGGGCATCTTCCCGCCTGGGACTTGATTTTCTACTGCTGCAGGCAGACCTTCTTCTTTCTGCTGCTTCCCCATACAGCTTTACTCCATGTATAAGGCTTTGTGAACGCGCACAGAACGCGGCCCGTATGCATTGGAGGATATGCAAGATGCAAGATGGTGGTATGATTAGGCACTGATGCGCAGACACCACATGATCCTCTCTCTATAATTGTCCCTCTGAAAACTCAATGACAGCAAACACATCCGTCCAACGGTTACACGCTGCCCAAGCATCAGCAGGACGTCTTCGAGATTACTCACACCAACTGACCTCATCAAAGATATCATCCGGAAGTCGTGACCCCCACCCGGATCTGAGGTTTCTTCCAGCACTTCGCAAGTGACTGTATGTCGACCAGGTCTCAGATCGTCTCTAATGGTATCGAAACGACCGATATTGCTACCAAGCCCGATTAGCACAGGGCTCTTGCATGCTCTTGAACACTCACATATCCCCGTTGTCCCACCATCCGATCACCTTGGCGCTCCTATCCCTTTCCTCGTCTACCCAACATTCGATCGTTCCTAGACCAAATGTCTTGCTTTTCAACGAGTACATCTTGACCAGCCCAACATTTGTCTCCAGCTCGAAAGTGACCGTTGCTCCGGGAACTCTTCCAACGAGATACGGCTTGTCGAGATGTTCTGGGTGAATCCAGTAGTCCCACCCATCGTTGGCAGACGGAGTGAGATTGAATCGAGGTTCTCTGGCTCGAGTGGAGAGGCAGATCGGGTGGAAGGGAGGGACGATGAAGTTGGGATCTGGGTTCCAGCCGTTAAGTATTCTCATCCGAGGCATCATGCCGTACTCTACAGGAGTCGTCCACAATCCTGGCATAAGCTCGCCTATTGGTTGTTCTGCCGTGGCTCCCTTGCGCCAAGATTTGGTCTGATCTGGCCAGGACGTCTGCTGCCGGACGAGGTGTTCGTCTTGGGCTTGAGCGTCTTCGACTGTCTGCCCCTCATCAATAGCGTATATGTTGGTAATAGCCGACAGCAGAGAGATCTCTTCGTCCACCTCAGGCGCGGGTACACTAAAGTCTTCCTCCGATAGCATCTGACATGCGACGTCTTTGACGAAGCTCGCAACGAGCATACCGAGATCCCGATGGCCTCGAGCGTTGACATGGCGGGTGTCAGGGTTGCCCCACCAGCTGATTGGGGCAAATCAGCAGGACTTTGATAAAGCGTAGGAATTCTCATGACTCACTCTTCGGTGAAGTACGGTCGAACAAGCTGAGGATATCTCGCAAAGTGGTTGGCAAGGGGGTGTCGTTGGTTGAGAACAGGGACATCGTAGTATTGTGCGACGGGTCTGCAACCAATGCGGAATTAGCTCTACTTCTTCACCAGGAGAAGTGTTTCCCACTCACAGATGCATTCGTCCTCCACCACCTCCCATCCCGCCTCCACTGAATGCCATCGCTTCCACGAGCATCACGGCTGGTTTGTGCGGCATGTCCAGTAAGCCTCGGAGCAGATTCTCCATGTTCTCGACATGTTCCAGTATTCCCTCGTCGTTCACAGCAAGCTCGACGAGGACAAGGTCAGAGTTTTCAGGGATGTGTAAAGGGAAGCAAAATGAGTAATAATCTGATCCAGTGGCTGAAAGAATCATGGAAAGATGAGTGCTTGGTCGGCATTTCGTGAAGGGGGAAGATCGTCACTCACCTGGAGCAGCTCCATTGACCTCTGTGATCTGGACGTCCTCCCCTACGTAGTCGTCAAACCACTCTCGGAAGCGGTGAAACCAAATCTCATCCTTCTCGATATGGTGACCTTTCGTTACTGAGTATGGGGAACTATGTCAAGGAAGCTCCGACCGACCGACTGATCCACTCACTGCTACCACCGATCACCGAAATAATAAGGGGTTCGCCTCTAAGCACCTTGTGCAGCAGTCGTCTGAATCGGTGATGTGACCCTGCAGCTCAAGCGTCAGCTGGTCCTCAGCATGTTATTCTGCCTGTACACGTGTATTTGACAACTGGACAACAACGCCCACTCACCCTCATAAGCCCGTGTCAACCTCAGATTCGTCCTCCCGTATTCTTTCTCGAACCCATCTTCCCTCTCGCAATATCCTCTCATCCTGACAACGCGGTCTCTCACACGATAGTCCTCTACTTCTAGCCCGGTGGAGTGTGACACATCGCTGCTGCCTACCGTTGGACTATGAAAGGGGTTCGGAAAGAAGGATGGACGAGGTTGATGTATGTTGTGAAGGAACAAGATGAATGCGATCCCCAATAGCACTGCGAGGAAGATGTGCGGTCTACGAGACGGTGAGACCGGTAAGTACATGTCGAGGCCAGTAGATTCGGGTAGATTGCGCTGCAGACGAGATGGGAGGTTGGCCGATCAAGCAGTTCCAGGTCACTTCACTAGCAACATCTCCTAAAGGCGTAAAGGGGTGTCGCGTAGCAGATGAACCAGGAGAACGATTCGGCCTGTTGAGCGAGGTTCTGGCTCCTGTATGGATCTGAATATGTACAATAGATGCTATGCTACAAAGATAGGTTTTGAGATGGATCGAGTCGTCATGTATGATAAGTGAATCTAGATGGAAGATCAGATTAGATTGAGTTGAATCACCTCGTCTCGTCTCAGCTGGTGGTGGGTGATAAGCATCTTGTGTTTTGTGTGTCTTTTCCACACATCATAACGTTGACTCATGAGTTGGTGACACGACATCGCTTCTCCCGCCCAGAGACCTACCTGATATGAGCTGACCGGGGGCTAGGTCCTGGCTTGTCACCGTAACGTAGACCGAGATGCATATCTGGATACAGCTTACGAAGCATCATGTGCTCCTCATTGTGGTCTCTCATCACACTGTACCTAGGGCTCCGCGTTGCGCCGACGGAACGGCAATCACGGCTCTCAACTTGTTGCAATCCACGGATACGAGTGTCTGTCACTTCTCTCTCTTGCTGTCTGTTATAAATCAATACCTGCGGATCTCATAGCGTCGTTGGAATGTCTATGATACTGATCCATGGCCTATCATGTACACTGACCCTCTCTCAGTGCAAAGCTTACTTCACGCTGGGGTATTCGCTGCCCTGGCTTGCGTTTCTGCCGTCTTCTACTACTATGTGTATCGTGAATATTCAAGCACAGTCCGTGGTCTGAGAGGTGCGTGTGCTCATCTTGTGCTCAAAGGTCAGTCTTAGCTGACCATGTCGGTCGATCAGGTCCTCCTCCCGCTCATTGGCTCTACGGCTCTCAACCATCACTCCAAGATGCCCCGAATGGTTCTCTACAAACACAATGGTTCGAGACGTACGGTCCTACTCTTCGATACTACTCGCTCCGACGTGAACAGACCATCCTCACGATGGACCCCGTGGCGGTGTCGTACATTCATTCTCATCCCACCTTATTTGAACAATCCGACGCAACGACCAAATTCTCTCAACAGGTCATGGGACCCAGTCTGACCGCTGCATTGGGTCCGGATCATCGTCGACAACGTCGGGCCATCGCACCGAGCTTCAACACTCCTCAGCTGAGGATCATGGCTCCTGTCTTCATAGATAAGGCTAATCAGCTGGTCGAAAGGATTTTGGATGATCAAAAAGCTCAAGGCGGGGATCACGTCGATTTGCAGAAATACATTGGACAACTCACGGTGGACGTGATCGGTCTGGCAGGATTCGATCTCGATTTTGATACGCTGGGTAAAGGGGGGCACGAGTTGCTGGCCGCTTGGAAAAGACAGATGGAAGGGAGTTTCGATAGCACTTTCTCCGTCTTGCTGCAGAATCTTGGATTCCCAGTCCCGATGTTTTTGGTGAGGACCGCGGGGAGAACTGCTGAATCTCTGTCGGCTGACTGGACTACTTCACAGCGATCAGAAAGAAGTAAAGGCATCGACGAGGCGTCCAGAGTGATGAAGAGGATTGGCAATGTAGTTTTGTAATCATTCTGTACACGTTCAATTGCTGAAAATAACTTGCAGCGATTACTCGCCGACAAGCGAAAGGCCATTCAAGCTGAAATGGGAGACTCTGTGACGAAATCAGACTTTGCAGGTGGCGACCTCATCACCAACCTTCGTATGTTTCAAGATCCTGATCGACAGCTTAGTAGGCTTTTGAGTTGAGACGCTTTGATTCTGTAGTGCGCGCCAACATGGCTGTGGATGTGAAAGCTGACCAGAGGATGTCCGATGAAGAAGTCCTGGCCCAGATCCCGCTCTTTGTAAGTGATACATACCTTTTGACCGGGTGCAGTACTGAAAGTGCAATAGCTGTTCGCGGGGAACACGACCATCGCAGTTACGCTCACTTGGTGTGTCGGACTTCTCGCCAAGCACCCGGATGTACAGAACAAGTTGAGGAAGGAAGTGTCTAGTATAGAGAGTAGTTTGCCAGCATGGTGAGTTTATCTCCCAGGAATAGATCACCCGCAAACTCATACGTCGAACTACAGGGAGATCATCGACGCTCTGCCCTACCTCGACGCAGTGGTGCATGAGGTACTGCGACTGTACCCCGCCGCTCCTACGCTGTTCCGAGTAGCTCAAGCGGATACCGTCATCCCGCTTCAGATGCCGGTTGTGGGCCGTAGCGGGAGATGTATTGAAGCGGTGCCTATCAAGAAAGGTAATACCGTGCACATTGGTAAGGGGTCCAGCACATTCGTCCTTGAGAGTCGAATCATACAAGTAACAGGGATGCCATTTAGCGTTCGGACAGATGAATCTTGACAAGGGCGTTTGGGGTCTTGATGCCGATGAGTTTAGACCCAGTCGTTTCCTCTTGCCGGACAACGTAAGATCTCGGTTGATCGGTAATATCCATACCTTCGGAGGAGGTAGTCGTCACTGCATGTGAGTGAAATCAATGAAGAAAATGTTGCACATCGTTCACTAATGTGATACTGACTCAGCGGGGCCAAGTTCGCCATCGCGGAAATCAAGACGGTCTTGTTCGTCCTCGTCCGACGATTATCCTTCGAAGAAACCTCCAGTAAACCAGAATTCACTCGACACGGAGGGCATGTCGCGAAGTCAACCGTGAATGTGCAGGTATACAAGCTGATGATATTTCGTCTGACAGACTCGGTCTCGCTCGAGCCAAAGTGGGTGGGAGACTGGAGATGCCGCTGAGAGTGGAGAAGGCGGAATGATTCTCCGAGTAGATTACTTGCGACCTGTGGTAGAAGCTTCGCTGTGCTTGGCCCAAATGCAAGATGCAATCGTGAGGTCGCAGTCTCAAGGAGACTGCGAGCGTCGTTCTTCAGCCAACAGACCTCGTCAAGAGGATTACCGCATTGCAATGCCACAAGGATCTGTGATATAGGCGTGCAAGGATATCCTTTGTTTACGAGCGGCACGCGCCTATGTCTTTGTGTGGTTCCAGAGTCTTCGAGTCTTCTTCCGGGCTGGTCCACCGATCATCCTTCTCTTCTGGTTGTTGATCATCCCTCTTGTCTCTTCGCTCTTCCTTCTTTCTCACATGTCCAACTTGACCCGCACGCTCGGTAGCATCGCGTTATGACGATGGCTGCTCAACCCTCAGCCTCTCCCTTCACGCTACCTCCCTCATCATCGGCATCGTCATCCTCGGCGTTCATAACTCCCTCGAAGAAACGTCGAGCTGCGTCTCCTCCACCTTCCCCACTGCCCTTTTCCTCGTCCTTCGCCCCGCCTTCGTCTCCTTGGGCTACAACATCTGCCCAAGAGAATGAGACGTCTCATCGAGAGAAGCGACGGAGACCAAATCTCGCTAATGGCTTCTCGAGTCTCTCGATCTCACCGGGGTCACTCTTAGGATCGAATGCAAATACTGCCAAACTGCCCGATCACGAGGATATCGAAGGAGACGAAGGCATCGGACTCACTCCGACAACAAATAGAAACGACCTTCGTGTCGAGATCCTTCCAGAACCACAGCAACCTAGATCGTCGAACCATCATCATCACCATCATTCCAACACGCATCATTGGTCGATCCCCAATCGAGCTGGACCTTCCTCTTCCTCCTCTTCTACCTCTCCAACCGAGTCCAGCGAAGGGAACTATGACTCTGATGCGACGTACACTCGCAATCTCTCGCATCGAACCAGACGATATGCCGGTGTGGCTCAACAAGCGGACGAAGTGGTCCAACCTCTGGAGAAAGTCGTTCCGTCGTTTGGCTCAGCTGCAGAACTCGGGGTGGAAGACGTCACAGGGGCACCTAGAGGGAGAAGACGGCGAGAGGAAGACTCAGAATATATCGATAGGATGAGCAAGAGACGCCGTTGGAACGGAGAAATGGACGTGGACATGAAAGAAGGAGCTGTGAATACAAGTGCAAGCGAGAATGGGGATCAGGAGATAGAAGATATCTCGAGACAAGGCGACAAACGGAGGAGAGGGAAGACCATGTGGTTCGAACCGGAGAAGGATCGTGAGTGCATCCTTCGAAGGAACTTGGGTTTGAATTGACCCATTTGTGCTAGGCATCGTTATTACAGCTCTGTCTGATTCGTCACGGTCTTCATCTCGATCTCCTTCTCCCGATTCTATCGAAAGTCAATTGTCTCAACCCGGTTCTCAAGGCTTCACTCTTTCCCCTTCGCTCCTCACGCATCTTCTCAAAACGCAACGGGATAAATTCAACGGACCGCTAGGAGACATGCTGAAGAATGAGAAGAGTCTGATACTGTACAGACCGTTGGGTATACAAAATGGAACATGGACCGAACCGGTCGTCAAGACCTGGGAGGGTCACGAGGATGATTCGCGGCGATTCGAGGAGATTGCGGAGGATGAGAACTTTGTCGATAGTATTCCAACCATGGATATAGATGCTGACGCAACGATGAATGTGGAAGGTGGACAGACTTGGGATGGAGATGTGGATATGGCCATGGACGTCGAATAGTAGGTGTATCAACATTAGTTGTCAATGCACTTGTACAGATCGTGACCATGCATGCATATCCCTGCCAAATAAGACTGTCACCATCCATCTAAATATCTAGGTTGACTTCTCGATCTTGACGGGCTTGTTGACGGGGTTGACAGGAATTCCAGTCTCCATGCTGCCAAAGTTCTCTGTCAGTGCCAAACCAAACTAAGGGAGTACGAGGACTGGATGGTGGACTCACTATTGCTTCACGTTGGCGAACACTTCCCTCTCTCCTCTGTGGATGGTACCCTTGGTGAAGGCACCTACGTGGGGTTGGAGAGTGACGTTGGGGAGTGTGTACAATGGTGAGTCGGTAGAAGGTTCCTTGGTGAACACATCGAGACCTGCAGCAGCGATCTTCTTTGACTCGAGAGCTCGGATCACAGCAGGTTCGTCGAGAACAGCACCCTACAAGGTAGACAGCACTCAACTTGAGCTTCAAATACAAACGTGTTCGGGGCTGGGATGTGGACTCACTCTCGCGGTGTTGACAAGGAAAACGCCGTCCTTCATCTTTGAGATAGTCTCGTCGTTGATCATGCCTCTAGTCTGCTCTGTCAAGGGAGTGTTGACGGAGATGATATCGGATTGCGCGAGGAGCTCGTCGAACGAAACGTATGTTGCTCCAAGAGCTCTCTCCTCTGCGAAGAGTACAGCGGGTCAGCATGGAATCGTATTGCATGGTATCCTGATATTTCCAGTGGGCCAGACTTACCCTCCTCGGGTAATCGTGTGCGATTGTAGTAGATGATGTTCATGCTCCAAGGCTTTGTCTTTCTGGCCATGCTCTTTCCGATCGCACCTGAGTGAAGACGAATGACAATTAAGCTTTGGTCCTCGACTGTCCCTTCCGAGGGAGACCTCGCACTCACCAAGACCGATGAAACCGATCGTCAATCCATATGGATCGGTAGTAAGCTCGATGCCCTGTCTCCATTTGCCCGCTCGGACATTCTGTTCGGCCTGAGACACTCCTCGGATGGCAGAGAACATGAGGATGATGCCCATATCGGCCGTGGCCTCCGTGACCGCGTTAGGGGTGTTGGAGAGGAAACACCCATTCTCGGCGAGCCAGGGATGGTCGACATCGTCGTAGCCGGCTCCACCTTGGGCGAAGAGACCACAGTAGCCTGGGTGCTCGAATAAGGGAGACAGCATGTCGGGGTGGAAGGGGGAGTATGCGGCGGTCCCGAAGAGCTACACAGGCACAGGTCAGCGAGTGTGTCTCTGACCTAAATTCATCTCTGTAACACCGGATCGTGGAAGACAGAGACAACGCTGATCGTGGCAGGAGCAATTGGTGCGGAAGAACGGCTCGATGACTCACGACATATGCGGCGTCGAAAGGACCAAACTCATCACACAGCTTCTTGACCTCCCCGATGACCTGCTTCCTATCAGAAGGAACAAAGTAATGGATATCGTACTTGTCGGCGAGCTCGTTCCATTCGTCAGTTGCGAATCGGGGGTACCCAATACCCAAGATTCGTCGACGGGAAGCGGTGAGTGTCATGGTGTGGACCTGTGTGTGGTATTCAGGAGGGCTTCTGTTGGGGCTTTGAGTGAGATATGCTAGCTTGGATGTGCCGTGATGCTGTTGTTATAGTGGTAGTATCGATGTTGGGTTGACTTGACTTGACAGATCTTTATAAACCACGTTCAAACTTTTGCTGCCACGCTATCTCTCCCTCGCTATCTTGTGTTCGGATCTCACCGTCCAAATGACTACGACCGCTTGCCCCGATGTTACGGACCCTTCGGTCATCTCATATCGCACTCCTCACCACCCACCAATGATATCGATCATCCTGTCGGGTCTGACCGAGTGAGACGTTATCCCTCGTTTGTCCTCTTCGGACTTTGCGGGACGCTTGGCTCAAACTACGTGCTTTGTAGCAGAGATCGTTTCGACCGAAGAGCCATGATTGGCATCGGGTTTGTCCGACCCGTCACGAGATAAGCGACCCGACCTGGATGAAAAGGTAAGCATGCATACTTCGGAACCGGGAGTGTCGACGTGATCACTCATAGCAGCATCCGTCCCGATAGCGACAACGACCGCTGCTTGTTCTTATATTGCATCGCCTCAAGACCCAGAAAGAAATCTGGAAAGCTCTGCGCTCTGCGTTCTCGATCCAGAAACCTCACCATGTCGACCAAACAAACACCGAAATTGGGAGTACTCCAATTGAAGACCACCTTCCCCCGACCGCCAGGTGACGTCGGTCACCCCGCTTCATGGGGTAACATCCCCGTCGTGATCCGGATCGTGGAAGAGGCGGTCGGGTCTCTGGTCGTCGGTGGTGGATGGGGCGAGGATCTTGTGAATGCATTTGTGAGAGAAGGGAAGAAGATGATTGAGGAAGAGGGCTGTGTGGCCTTTGTGACGAGTTGTGGTTTCGTGGGTCCCCTCCCCTTTGTCTCCCTCTCTCGGCACCGTCTTCTGTATTCCGAGTCCGAACGAGTCATTGATGGAATGTGGTGGTGGATAGCTCGCTACGATGCACCCGTTCTTGGTCAATCGACTGCCTTTCATGGGCACAACTAGTCTGCTCCAGGTCGCATGGTTACAACAGAGCTTCTTCCCCGGCCCAGACTCGGGCAGGTCTGTCGGTGTCATCACCTTCAAGCGAAGCGCATTGGTGCGTCTTGTCCCGCAACCATCAGAGCCGATGTACTGCCGTTCTTCAGTCTAACCATGCTGTGTTTTCTTTTCCGCGTCACAGACTGTCAAACATTTGACGAGCGTCGGCGCCCACCCCGATACACCCGTATATGGTCTGCCCGAGGACGAAGATCCCAAGACAGCCGTCTTCCGAGGTGTCCTCGACGAGAAAATCCCCTGTAGGTGAACCTCATACATCTGTCCAAGAGAGCAAGCGCTGATATATCGTTCAGACGACTACGAAGGA
Organism: Kwoniella newhampshirensis; assembly: GCF_039105145.1. Taxonomy (NCBI): domain Eukaryota; kingdom Fungi; phylum Basidiomycota; class Tremellomycetes; order Tremellales; family Cryptococcaceae; genus Kwoniella; species Kwoniella newhampshirensis. The sequence goes on along the minus strand of NC_089955.1, from coordinate 1,882,931 downwards.
ATGGAGAAGGAAGTAGTCGGTGCGGCCCTCACGCTCACATCGAATCATCCCGAGGTCAAGGCCATCGTGCTCGAGTGCACCAACATGCCTCCGTTCTCTCATGCGGTCGAGAAGGCCACGGGACTCAAGGTGTGGGACGTGTTGACATTGGGGAAATGGTTGTATGAAGGTGCTACACCTAGAGATTATAGATTGTCCTCACAGTAGAATCAAATGCATATATATATATATAGGTTAATTTCAGATGCATGCACACCCCTTTGCCCAGGAACCTCAGTAGACCCAATGCATATGAGACGACACTATGTCAATGTCCTTTATCAAGCCTTGATGGCGACACCGTTCACTCCCTTCGTAATGTCCTCGACATCGCCGCCCACCTTGATCTCACCCTTCTTGACCCATTGCCAATCCTCCTCCTCCGCCATCTCCAACGAGGCGAGGTTTCTCCCTGACATCTCTCCCTCTTCCAGGCCGTTAGCATGTTCACCCGGGACTCGAGATCGCCAGTGCCACAAGGGCGTGAACTGGTCGGTCTTCTTTTCGAGTGCGTTCACGACGTGCTGTAAGCCGATGTCAGCTGAGATAGCTCGAGTGTGAGCAACGAACGACACATACTTTGCCGAGGACGGGAAGGAATTTGAAACCGTGTCCAGATCCACCAGAACAGACGAACAGGCTGTCAGAGTATCCTGGGACATAGTCGATGACGAAGGAATTGTCGATACTGTCGGTGTACCAGCACATTCGAGTATCGGTGATTCCGATGCCCTACTCACATGACTGATCAGCCTGGTCTATAGGGGTTCCACACGCTGACAACCCACCTTCAGCTCTGGGAAGACTTCTCCGACGACCTCCTTGATGTAAGTGATCGCCTTCTTTGGCAGATTGACAGCTTTGTCCGTGGTGTATTTTGTCTTCGGTGTGGAGATTCGTCTGTGAATTCGAATCAGCAGAAACCCTTAGAAGGCTAATCGCCTAGAAGACTCACTGTCCGGTCTTGGGGTGAGTCTGATAGTTTGTCCATTTGCGTCCCCGATATCCAATCTTGATCTTGCCCTCCTTCGTTCGCGGGAAACCGTAGAACCTATCGTGAAGGTCAGCTGACGAGTGTCAGACCATTGAAGGAGGCTGCTCACCCTCCGTACTCCGGACTGTTGTGACCTGTCAGACCGTAGGCCCATACTGGGAATTGTTCAGGCGAGAACTGAGAAGTATGTCAGCGTAGATACGCCAGGTATGGATGATGGATTTCACCTTGTCCCATAGGTCTTGTCGATCTTTCGGCAGTGTGATGGTGCACACGGACCCTGCTGTGGTCTCTAGCAATTGACTGGCTTCGGGCACGACACCAGGTGTCCATCCTCCACCTATCATCCCACGCTCAGCTAATCTTCGAACGGTAAACAGACAAGGAGATGAACACTCACAGGCAGCGATCACAACATCTGCTTTGTGCTCTAATCCATCCATCGTCTTCAGTCCCACAGCCTTACGACTCTCCCGCTCCCCTTCTACGAGAAGCTCATCGAACCTGCCCTTCTCGGGACCCAAGACAAACTTGACCCCTGCCTTCTCACAGAGATGTCTAGCCCAGGCACATGACTTGTCCGCGAGGGTCACTCCCGCAGACGTGTCGATGAATCCATCCAGTCTACCCTCCTGAAGATGGTTGAGAGCGTACACCTTCTCTCGCCAATGAGAGGGTTGTTTTTTCTCCAGCTCCCATAATCGCTCCAGGTCCTCCTTATTGCTCTAATCACAGCAAAATCTCCAACGTCAGCTGCTCAATCTCGCAGCTCGATTCGATGCAAGTGCATGCACTCACCAAAACATGGTTGTAATCTCTCAGTCCGGCCTTCTCTAGCTGAACCAGACACTCCTTGTCGTAATCCGACAATTCTGTGCCGTTGGACATCCGCAAGAATCCACAAGGTATGAAGAGATCGTCCTCCGGCGTCAGACCCTTTGGCAGCTGATCGGCGGGAGTAGATCGAAGCTGTTCGTTCCATTCCAACCAGATCGGTCGTCCCGACAATGCGAGATCTTGATACTCGATCTCATCCCCACTGCCCATGCGAAACACGTCAGCAGCTGCATTGTACGGGATGCCGACCGAGATAAACATACTATGAACAACGGTAGATCTTGTTCACGTCGGCACTTGCCGAATCACAGCCCTCTGAAGGGTTGTATGCATTTTGATCGTAAGGTTGGTAATCGAACACGGTGACATCTTTGTATCCCTGTTTCTTGAGATGAAGAGCGGTCGAAAGGCCGAACACACCTGTAGGATTCTCAGCCAGTCAGCTCGTGTGATTCCGACATGGTCGAGGCTAGCTCACCGGCACCGATGATGGCGATCTTGCTCCCTGTCGTGGTCATGATGACTGGAAGTGGATCTGTCTCAGTGGCAGACGTGTAGAGTGTATCGTATCGCAGCGGCGCAAATGACCGTCCTTGATGCTTGACTTATATTCGATGATCACTGTCCGTCCTCGGCCGATCCACAAACAGGATTGAGATTCTGTGCTCCGGTCATGGTTGTCCACGTAAGTTACAATCCGATTTCTGCACGATAAGCTATCGAGGAGGCGTCCGGATTTGACCGAGAGAATGAAAGCCCCGACGACCCGGAAATCGCACGGGGTCAACCGATAGATCTTCCTCTCTACTCGATACTACTTTGGGGTTAGCCTCGGCCCATCCCTCGCCACCCCCTTTCCCCTGTGTCTCTGTATCGTTCACACAACAGACAATTGACCGTGGGTGATCACCGTACACTGCCCAGCCTAGATCCCGAACACGGGACGCCGTTGTCCGATGTCCTGAGAATAGATTATCACGACATCCTGCACCTCTGTCAATCAGAGCGGGAAAACGATGCCCTATCGTCCAATCGCAGTTGATCTGTTTGCAAAGCCGATCCGAACATGATGTGGAGGTGTCTTGTTCCATCCGAGGCCTCGTCGCTGCTCCCTCCCCTTCACGTAGACAGAAAAGGGTACTACACCGTCACGATAGATGACAACATCAACTTACGGCTTAGTCCGGACCTAGAGATAAGCTATCACGACATCTGACGGCAAATAGGTTGGGCAAGAGTATGCATGCATGTCACGATTGTATAACCCTCTATATAGTCCAGTGACCGATCAGGACAAACCCTCTTTTTCCAGTCCTCCCTCCCTTGATTCAACACCGACGACCGACGCATACATCTATACGTTTGTCATGTCGCAGGTGATTCGAACAGCGAGTGAGACCTATCCCGAGGACAAGGAGGAGGCTTTGCACAAGGTCGAAGAAGTCGAGCCCGATGTCTTGGGACACGCGTTCACTGAAGAGGAGAGCCGAGCTATTGTCCGCAAGTTTGATTGGCATATCTTGCCTTTCATCTGGTGTAAGTCGATCCTCAATGATCTCCCACAGAGCCATAGCTGATCGAGGCCATCACTTCCAGGGTGCTACCTGTTCAACTCGCTCGATCGAAACAATGTCTCCAACGCCAGATCCGATGGCATGACAACCGACCTTCACTTCCCCAAGAACGGTTACGGCACCATGCTTTCCGTCTTCTACGTCCCATTCTGTGTATTGGTCGTTCCCGGTGTCATGCTCACTCGAAAGATCGGACCAAGAATCACCATCCCAGGATATATGTTGGGTTGGGGAGCAATGGCCATGATCAACGTTGCTTGCAGGAGCTTTGCGAGCGTTTTGGTCGTCAGACTTCGTGAGTGTATCGTCTATCTCTTTCAACAAAGAGTGCTGACGACGACCCTTGCAGTACTTGGAGCTTTCGAAGCAGGATTCGCTGCTTCTTTGATTTATTACCTCACCACTTTCTACACTCGAGGAGAACTCGGAAAGGTGAGTCGTCCTCGTTGTAAGATATCGTCGAGGACGTTCGCTGACATTGTGAGCCAGAGGATCGCCGCCTTCTATTCATGTAATGCCATTTCAGGCGCATTTTCTGGGTGAGTACAACCAGCTTTCGCTTGCATGTCCAGCCTGCATGCTGACAATTATCCGTGTCCAGTCTTATCGCCTACGGGGTGTTCCAGATGGACTCAAAGTTGCAAGGATGGCAGATCCTCTTCCTCATCGAGGGTGCCTTCACAGTCGCTTTCGCTGCCCTCGTCGCGTTCGTTCTCCCTTGGTCGCCAGCCAAGGCACGATTCCTCAACGAGCGAGAGAAAGAAGTAGCTAGACTTCGTATCCTCAACGACGGATCTACCAAGACCGACACCAAGTTTGACAAGAAGGCTTTCTTCAAGCCCCTCTCCGACTGGAAGTTCTACGTCTTTGGCAGTATCGGTGAGTGTCGTTGGGATTCTTCGCCATTGGACATGTGCTCACTCCGATCTCAGCCCTCTGCTACGGTATTGCCGCTGCTGTTGCCGGTAACTTCCTTACCCAGATCATCGGTCGATTCCACTATTCTACCGTCAAGACCAACCTCTTCACCGTCGCGCCGTACATCTTCGGTACCCTTTGTCTTTTGATCACCGCCTGGTCGTCCGATTACTTCCGAGAGCGTGGTCTCCATCTCGCATCATCTCTGGTCCTGGTCTTCATTGGCTGTATCATCCTCGTTGCCATCCCCGTCAGCAGCACTGGCGCTGGATACTTTGCAGTCTTCCTCATCACCGGCGGCGCATTCACTCCCAGTGTGCTCTTCCACACTTGGCACCAGTGTAACGATCCCACGGAGGATGGTCGAGCGTTCCGTGTCGGTACCTTCAGTGAGTAGTGACCCTTCGTTCATACTCGTGAATTCCCCGTTGACCTTTCTTTACTACTTAGCCTTCCTCGCCAACGCTGGTGGTATCGTCTCCGCCAACATCTTCCTCGACAAGTGGGCTCCAGGATACAGGATTCCCCTTGCCATCACTGCCGGTGTCGAGGCTCTCGGTCTTATCCTTATTCTCGGTCTTCGAGCTTACATGACACTCGATAACCGACGAAGGAACAGGGAACAAGGAGTCAACTACTCATCGAAAGACGTCCCTACCCAGGCGTTATCCGAGGGTCCTGCCAACCCTCTGTTCAGACACTTCCACTAGATTCCGGGCAGTGATGTCAAGGGCTGTACGTAGCGATTGTGGGTTTTTGCGATGTGGAGATCATTGTGAGGGTCGGGTGCCAGAGTGTGTGGTTGTAAGGTTGAAAAAAGGGGTCGATCTGTTCTGGCGCGACCCGTGCAGCTCGATAATTCCCCTCAGCGGTTGTGTCCCATCTCGTTTGTTTTGTGCCCAGTTGTTGACAGTATATAAGTAGTTGTGAAAAGTAAGAGGAGATGCAAAACAGGTTCAGATGCCACCAGCACAGCAGACGACGGGAAGTTGTCACTCGCCTCCACTCTGGTCGGATTCATATTTTGGGAAACGATCAACATTTCATCCATATAAAGGATCATCCCCTCAAACCCCAACATCATCGACATGCCAAAAGCGACCAAGCTGAAGAACGCTCTTGCGTCCCACCAACATTCCGCAGCTGTGGCTGCTGCCAAGAAGCGAGCTCGCGCAGCTGATGAAGCGAAACAGCTTTCTGTTCGAGCATCCCTCGACGGATCCAAGAAAGGGAAGAAACGAGCCAAGCAGGCTTCATCGTCTCTACACGCTTCTCTGGCGGGCTCAACGTCTACGTCTGCTGCAGGAGGTACCAAAGGGAAGACGAAGGTGCAACCTGCTACCATCCCTTTCGATTCACTGGATACAATCTTGTGCCTTGGAGAAGCGAATTTCTCATTCGCGCTCTCACTCATACTCCCCCCTCACTCTTTCCCGGGTCATCAGATCCTGGCGACCGCCTTCGACTCCGAAGAAGTCACATACAAGAAATATGCAGATGCAGAGAACAACGTGAATAGGTTGAGAGAAGGCGGTGTCAAGGTCGAGTTTGGAGTGGATGCTGGTGCTTTGGAGAAGTGTAAGAGTTTGGGCAAGGGGAGAAGATGGTCGAGAGTCGTGTTCAATTTCCCTCATGTTGGTGAGTCCTCGGCTCATTGCTACATGGGTATTTGGTCCATCATCATCGTTGTCAGGCCATCCGTGTTCGATCTGCGTGATCTCCGGGAGAATCAAAAGTCGTATTACTGACGTGAACGACCACCGCAGGCGCCGGAATCACCGATCAAGATCGCAACATCCTCACCAATCAGCACATGCTCTTACGGTTCTTCCGCTCTGTCCAGCCCTATCTGACTGATGGTCCCACACATATACCGATACCATCCGCTTCCAAATCCAGAGCCAAGTCAGGTGTGAAAGCGTCGACAGTGGCCCTCGCTAAGAAGAAGGCATTAGCCAAAGCGAAACGCTCCGCGTTCGATGGGGACGAGGCAGACGATGGAGTATCTGATCTTGAGCTGGAGGAAGAGGAAAAAGAAGAAGATGATGGGTTTATCCGAGACGAAATGAATCCATCGCTTTCCATACCTCTTCCTACGAAAGGACCGACTTTCACACCCCCTCATCGAGCAGGTTCAGTCCTCGTCACACTCCTGAATTGCCCACCGTATACCCTCTGGTCCGTCTCGCGCCTCGCTACACATCCACCTCCACTATGTCCCGGCACACAACTACCTCAACCGAGATACTCTCTATTGAGAAGCTTCGAGTTCAGACCAGAGGTATATGAGGGGTATGCCCATAGACGGACTATCGGATTCAAGGAAGGTCTGAGTAAGAGTGAGAACGAGGAAATCATGGGCAGGAAAGGTAAGGCAAGGACATGGGAGTTTGTCAGGGCGGAGGAGAGGGATGAGGAAGGAGGGGATAGTTACGAGACGAGAAAACAGGATAGCGGTTGGGGGGGACGTAGCAAGGCGTAGTTGGACGGAGACACTTCTCGATATGTTGAGCTGGCTTTGCTTCTGATGCATATCTTTTCCACGTCGACCATGCGCTCCTATCCAAGTCATGTCTCTGTCGCACGCATTATATGCGGATAGTATATGATGTTTCCCATCTGGTTCCGTTGGAAGTCACGTCGCGCTCGACGCTTCTTGTTGGTTTTCGGTCATCAATTTGACTCTTCACGACGGCTCGATTCCCACAACTCATCGAGTAGGACTTGCTCCTGTTGTGTTGATCCAGAACCAGTGCGGATCTCCCACCCTCCTTTGCTCTTGCACATTATGCCCCTTCCTCTCACTCTCGCCGAATCTACACCTCTCTCTAACCAAGTAGCAGGTCATGCTGGCGTCCTCTCCGACTCATCAGGCAGCTTGGTGATCAAACCTGCTCTCGCAAGAGAGATAGCTTTCTACCAGATGTTGGGATCCGTCAGCTCTCACTCGCCCTTGGGAGCGCTGAGGAGGTTCACGCCCAAGTTCTTGGGAACACTGAGGCTGGAAGGTCAGATGGTTGCAGGCGGTGGGGTGGATACTACTGGAAAAGAGGATGTGCCAGAGGTGAGTGTGGGACGCGTCAAGTTCTTTTTCGTTCTGGTCCAGCGGTTCATTAAGAGCGGACCTGTTCCACAGTGGACTTTCTTTGGATCTGGATCTCAGCCAGAGTGGACCGCTTGTTGGTTGCTTCACATCCGTGCTGACCTCATTTTCCAGTCCGTGGTCATTGAAAACCTCTCATACTCATTCACACATCCCAATATCCTCGATGTCAAACTGGGAACAGTGCTTCATGGACCAGATGCGAGCGAGGAGAAGAAGGCGAGGATGGACAAACAGGCGAGGGATACGACGACATATGAGACCGGAGTGAGATTGACCGGATGTCAGGTGGGTTACGATTTCGATCTTTGCACCCATGCAACGTACCCTTCTTCCCTGCGATCGTTCTTGCCTTCTGGTCCAGAGGACTCTTGCGGGTCCATCGTCTTGTTGCTAATATGATTGTCGACCTCGCCTTTCAGACGTGGCACGCCCCATCATCGTCCTACATCCTAACTCCCAAATCATTCGGCAAAAGCATCTCTGCTGCACAACTACCTTCGGGCATCGCTCGATTCTTCCCTCTGCCTAGCGACCGACTGCTCTCTCTCAGTAATCCTCTATCACCGCCTCCGACCAGTTCTACCATAAACTCTGGCGCACTGAGCCATTCCCTGCCCACTGTGGCCGAGATTCCCACCGTCCCTTCGTCTACTGACTCTTCCGCCTCTACTGCACCACCCCTTCCACCCACACCCATCACTGCGACTCACACCTTCACCACTGGACCATATACCGATCATGCTCTCTCCCCTGAGCTGCTTCTCAGAATTTTAGACCTCTTGATCGTCGAAATCGACAAACTCGTCGTCGTACTTCAACACCTTGAAATTCGATTTGTAGGCGGTTCCGTCCTAGTCGTCTACGAAGGGGATCCGACGCGACTGGCTAGTGCTCTGGAGCGGTATGACGAGAAGAGAGCGATTGCAGCGTTGAAAGCCACTTCCGAAGCGGAGAATGGACCAGATCGTCAACGATCAGCATTCAGTGATGATGGGTCAAACTCTTCCGGGTCGGACGATGGGTTCGATTCGGACGAAGACGACGATGAAGGTGGCGTTGAAGACGATGATGACGATATCTCGTTGGATGGGACGAGAGAGGATGAAAGGAGAGCGAGACGATGTCCTCCGTTACGAATCAAGATGATCGATTTTGCACATACTTGGTTGGCGGAAGGCGAAGGTCCTGATCAAGGCGTTCTGACGGGGTTGTCGACGTTGAGGCGACTAGTGGAAGGGAGAAGGAGGGAGGTAGAGGGGTATATCGCACAATCTAAAGCATAGGTGGCTACTTGGGATACCCGATCAACCTGCTGAGAGGGGGATCCGAAGCAGGACGCTCTGATGAGGTCGGAAATGTAGCATACACGAGGTGGTAAACGACGGCTCTGAGAGCCTTACGATGCATATATCATTGACGATCAATGTTGTCAAGCCTGGATTTTGACATTCCTAGATGTCACAGTACCACACACTGGTGGGGCGGGCATGTCTTTCAACCGAGATTCCCGAGGATCTTCGCATATCCTTGACATGGGAGCAAGCAAGCAGAGACACTCGTGTTCCGACGATCACCATAGTCTTGGTGTATATGGGTACGGTGAGTGATCATCCCTGTCGTAATGCATCAAGATATGGGAGATGTACCCGTGTCGTTGACACACGACGGGAGAGAATGATGGACGGTGATAGGTCAAAATTCGGATCTCTCGGTCCGGCATTTAACGTGACATACCATCCCCCGTCTTCCGTTTACATGTAACGTATTTCCCTCATCTGCCATCTTTCCACTCGGTTTCTCGTTCCGTTACATTACATTGTAGCTTCTCACCTCCAGCATCCAGTATCCTCATACACAGGTCCGCCAGTAGGCCCAATCGTGCTCCTCATTCATCACAAGCGTCCAGCAGCTCATTGAATAATCCCGTTCTATCTTACTAGCAACTCATCCTGGTTCCCGCGCCTCCGTTCTCCCCCCCCAAAACAAAAAACAAAGAAATGTCAGAACAACATCCGCCAGATGCCGAGTTGACGGTACCGCACGAAGCACCGAATCCTCTACTCATCATCGTCATGGTATGCGTCTGCTGCTCCGGTCCGAACGTCGTGCACGAGTGATGCTGACCATCTTGCTGGTTGTTTAGGGTCCTGCATCATGGTGAGTTTGAAATCGGAGACTGTCACACGAGCTGTTCTCGCGGTATCACTTGGATGGTACCAGTCAGGTCTGGGCCGCGCACTGTCCCTAGCCTGGTACCGCTCGTGATACTTGGACAGGCTGGTTTTCTTGCTGCCTGTTCTCTTGACCGCATGCGCGGACGTATCTCTCACTCTTGATGGTCACCCGCCCTCCCCCCCCAACCCCCTGCGTGCACATCCTCCCGCTGGGTCTCTATCAACCTCGTTGATGATCTTTCTCTTGTTACGGGCCGACTACACACGACATGACACGAAACTCATGCTAACCTCCTGAGCCCCTTACAGCGGCAAATCCACGGTCGGTCAAGACGTAGCGGCCTCCCTCTCTCTCCCATTCATCGACGGCGACTCCCTCCATCCTTCCTCCAACATCGACAAGATGTCACACGGCATCCCGCTCACCGACGACGATCGTCTACCGTGGCTGGCCCTGATCCGATCGACCGGCGAACGAGTGTGTAAAGAGGAGTATGAAAAGTGCGGAGGCAAGTTCAAGTCTGTCAAAGAGGGGGGATTGGGGAGAGCGGGTGTGGTGATTGCTTGTTCGGCGTTGAGGAAATGGTATAGGGATATCTTGAGGGGTGAAGTAGCGGCCAACCCACCTCCTGTCAACGATCTGGTGAGTGTGGTCTGAGACTTGGCTTCCTTGCATCTTGGCTGCCTTTGCCTCTCTTTCTTTGTGCGATTCCCGCTCTTATCCGAGTTCTTGATTTGATGCCAAGAATATTCTTCCTACTCCATTACCTGTATCAGTGACATCTGTTTCGAGCTGGATAGCTTGGTTCCCAACTTTCCTTTAGCTGTGGTGACCGTTGCCCTTCATATCTTTCGTTTCCCAATGCAGAGGAAAACTCTCTCTTGGCGTCACGACTGACACTTCATTTCCCTCGCAGCCCCCCGCCCATCCGACAGCGACCGAAGCGAAACAGGTCCATCATCCTGCCACCTCATCTCTCGAAACCATCTTCGTCTACTGCCAAGGCACACCCGAACTTCTCCACGCCCGTATCGCTGCGCGAAAAGGACATTTCATGGGCGCTCAGATGTTAGCGAGTCAATTGGCGACTTTGGAAGATCCCGTCGGGGAGAAAGGTGTCGTGGCTGTGAACATTGACGGGAGCAGGGAAGAAGTGGGCGATGGAGCGGTCTCGGGGGTGAGAAAGCTGTTGGGTCTGGAACAAGGAAAGGTGTAGATAGATGTTGGGTAAGGGAGTCGGTGTTCTTTTCATGTTGAGAACTGGAAGTAATCATAGATGTCACATTGTCTGCATTTGCAGTCTGATTCATGGTCATGGCGTTCACGACGACTCGCTAGATGCGGCGGAACCCTGCAGCCTGCTCCAAGATGCAGAATGATCACGGACGTACTGTACTCGCACACTGCAAGCGCTTTTGGGTACGTCGGGTCGGCCATTCTGGCTGGAACGAAATGTCTGCAACTTCGGCGACCGGATCCCTTCCACGATTTTTAGCGTCCTTGATTCTTCGTTGTCTTCTCCAAGACGACCTCGGCTCATCTCATCCATCTCACGAGCATGTCTCAAGCTCCGCTACTGAGTGATGCTTGCTCGATAGCGGTACCATGACATCCGGTATCACCACCACCTGGTCCAGACACCGAGTATCGTGCCATGACACGCCCATCCGATCAATCTTGACCTACGGGTTTCTCGTCGACGGTGTTCTTGATGGCCAAGTGTTGAAAACCAGCTTCGAGAAATTGGTGGAGAGATGGCCGATCCTCGGATCAAGGGCCGCAAAGGATGACGATGTGTGTGCATTGATCCGAACATCGTACATCACTCGTTGCTGTCAATGACTGATGATTGTCGGTTTGTCAGGACAATCTTATCTGGTTGACACCGACTCGGTTCTCCCCTTGCGTACCCCACTTCACCTTCTCTCATCGGACTTCGCCAGACCACTTTGTCCCTTCACAACCAACCAGAACACCCTCGACTCATCTCCCATCCCCTGAAATGAAAGAGATATTCAATCCGCCGGCTGAGCTGCATCATCCCAGTATCGAGGGATATATCGAATCCTCACAACCCATCTTTCATCTCCAGATCACCTCGTCCGAGAAGAAGAAGAAGAAGAAGACGGCGATAGGACTGACTGTGCCGCATTGTTTTTGTGATGCGGGAGGGATGAAATCCATCTTGAGCGCTTGGAGCGAGGTGATGCGTGAGGGAGGGGTGGAAGGTGTGGGAGATGTGGAGGAAGATACGTTGTTCCTGGAGAAGATTGGAATGAAAGATGAGCGGGTCAAAGGAGAAGGAACATTGCCGAAGAGTATGTGGATACATGATATCCCGGACGAACCAATTCAGACTCAAGCAGGACCATTGCCAGCGCCTAGAGGGGGGAACAGAGGAGAAGGAAGATGGGTGATCGTGCCGAACGTTTGGTTGAGGGAGCTCAAACGGAGATGTATGAACGAGATCGGTGATCAAGGTTGGGTCAGTGAGGGTGATGTTCTCTACGCTTGGTGGGCCAAGGTAAGTCAAACATACATCTACACGAGATCAAGGTCGTGTTGGTAGCACTGTCAGAAAATCGTATTGATAGGTCTGTTGCTTCATCAATCATTCTAGATGGTCTACTCGGAAAAGTCACAATCAGACTCGACGTCCGACCGTTCTCTTGTCCTTACCATCCCAATGGATCTGCGACCTCGTCTCCTCGAGTTGTCCGCCAGACCATATCTCCATAATGCTGTTGCTCCCACCGTCCTCGTCTATCCTTCTCATTCCGCTTTCCGATCCCAATCCGTGGCGAACATAGCGAAACAGATCCGAGAGGCTATCAATTCTCATACGGAGGACGAGATTCGTCAGACCTTGAGGATCAAGACGGAACTGGCTATCACTTCTCGAGACAAGAAAAAGATGGCAACTCATTTCCCACCGGATGCGGATCGGATGACTGTCAGTAATTGGTTGAAGATGCGTTGGCCAAGTAAAGGACAAGCACCATCCGAGACGTGGTTGGATTTCTCTCCCGCCCTCAGACAAGGATCGGAAGGAGCGGGTGAAGTGTTATGGTCGAATATTGGCTTCTTACCAGGTATAGGGGCTAGACCGGCGGGGATGGCTTGTAGCAAGGATGAGGATGGAGTGTGGATGTGGTTCAGCATGGCTGTGTGGCGATGGGATATGGTTGACAGGGAATTGCAGAGCTTGAATTGACTTGTGTTCGGTCGTGATTGACTCTACCGTCAGAAATGTATAGATGGTATCGAGGCCGGCAGTATGGCGGCACTGATCAGTGTGGTTCAAGACTCACGCTGACTTCTTGTTCCATCGATACATAGTCTCCTTCTCATCTTTGATGCTGTATCCGAGCTCTCACGATCCTAGATATACATTGCCGCTTACTTACCTACCAGAGGCACAAAGTCATCGGCTGCTGATAGCACTCCTCCTTTCGCCTCACTTTCTCAACCCCTTTCCCTCCCGGCCCCTCACTTCTTCTTACGATAATCGCTCTTCAGAATCATGGCCACCCCAACACTGATGAGTGACAGGACGACTTGCACGACCCATATCAGATTGCCGCCGAGGGCATGTCGGTCGACTGAGAGTGCGAAGAGGGTCGAAGCGGTGGCGGGGCCAATGGCACGCATCATGGATGAGACGGCTTGTGACCAGCCTGTGGGGGGACGGAGCAGTGAGAATCAAGCTACGTGTATCTGCAGAGACTAAGTTGAGCGGATGAACTTACCGTTGATAGCTCCTAACGATCGCCTATTAGGAGCTGCGTCGTTGACCATTATCAAGTTGCAAGCTAAGCAGACAAAGCATGAACGCGTCAGACCGACATCTACCTTCGTGATCACGCCCACACACAGACTTACCAAATGCCATGTTCCCGACCGCGTACAATCCCAGACTCAGACACAATCCCAACCAGACAGCGACCGGTTCGTCCCTCCTCGCAAATACGTTTGTCAAGGGCAACGCCATGAATGCCGGCACGAACAGGACCACCAGCATCTTGTACAACCTGACCGTCCCCACCGTTCTCTGTAACCATGGGAAGGCGAAGAGCTGGACGACGATCGTGCTGATCCCTCGGATCGACATGGCCTTTCCGATATTGGCTTCGTCGAATCCTAATCCGCCTGCTGCAACAGGGGTAAAACAGAACAAGGGTAAGAGACCGAAGAAAGAGATTCCTTGGAGTTGGATCAAGCCGAATGAGAGCATCAATGCGTTGATTTCAGGTGTGAGCAAATCCCGGAACCCAACAGCAGGTCCATCATCGTCGTCATCCTCGTTGTTGACGTTGTTATCTTCGATATGCGCGAGTCCATCACCGGTGGCGGTGGTGGTATCGGAGGAACGTGGGTGGGAGTGAGGGAAATCCTGTCCTGCTTCGCGTGTATCTCCATCATCCGTAGAAGAGTAGTGTACGATAGTCTTAGGAGTGTGGTGGTGCGGTTTAGTGGCCCCAGATCCAGCTGCAGGAGGCAACGTCTCTTTCATGAAGAAGAAGGCCAGAATGCCACTGCTGATCGGGAAGAATGCGGCGATCAGGCAAGGTAAGAGATAAGGGTAGGATTCGAAGATGGGGAAATGTTCGCCAAACGAGGGGAAACGGCGTGCGATGTGAGGGAAGTAACCGCCGATTGTCGAGGCGAGGATCGTTCCAATCGCCATAGACAGGGGAAAGAATGAAAAAGCTCGAGATTGATTCGTCTCGTCGCATAGCTCGGCGCTGGATGGTCACGGCGAGGGTCATGTTAATTAGTCAGCGTTGAAACATTCTCGATCAGAGTCATACAGTTGGCCAGGTCGCAATGGCGTTACTGAACGGTTCAAGAGAGGATATGAGGTATGAGTCAAATCTCACATGACACTCTTCAGTACCGCCACATTTCCATTGGCAAGTCCATTGATTACCCTCGTCACGATCATCATGGGGAAAGTGGTACTGAATCCGAACAAGATAGAAGAGAGTGCTGCGCCTCCACATCCCTGCGTCGAGTTTTTGGGGTATCAGCACCCGTATCACGAGCTGGAAGTTGCGTTGCGTGACGACGTACGATGAGCAAGACGGGCTTCCTCCCCCATCGATCACTTGCGGTCCCCCAATGGAAAACGGTGAGCAGTTCTGCTACGGCGAAGATGGATTCGATCTGGGTCGGCGGATGTGTTGTCAGCATGATCGACAAGCAACATGTCTCTAAGAATGGTATGGACACAGCTTTGAACACAGCAAGTATCTCCTCCATGTAGTCTAGGATCGGGTCTATGAGATACGAAGAGAAGACCTTTCCACTTACCAAACCCGCATAAAACCCCGTCTTCTTCGGATCGTCCACTATCCCCAGATCCAAGAGCATCTGATTGATATACGGGAAACAAGACATGAACGCGATCGGTTCGGTGACGCGTACAAAACATGCGATGAGAAGTTGGAACTTCGGTAAAGGTGTGGTGGGAGAAGAATTGGCTTTGGCATCTTTGTTGTTGGTCGGTCGTGAAGGGGATGAGAGGTTGGTTCGGATGAGGGTCGAGGAGGATGATGATGAGGATGAGGGTGAGGTCGATCGATGTTCTTCGGGAGGCAAGAGAGGTTGGGTCTCGGAGGGAGGTTCGGTTTTGGGTTTGGTCTTGGGGGCCATCTTGGAAAGATAGGATGGTGTATTGGATTAATTGGAGATTGACGCGGATTGACGCGCACACGATCGAGGAGATCGGCCAAGAGCCAGATGAACTGTACCAAGTGAGAAGTAAGAGAGATTGTATCTACAGCAATATCGAGCAACGATGTGAGCTGTCCGATTATGGAACGACATCCACAACAGCGGCATGCATCGACACAACAGCAGTCAAGAAGACCACACCTGCTGTCGGTGAGCTGTGAAAGAAAAAGCATACCCAACCGGTACTTCGGACGTAATGTCGCCGGTAATCGCCCGGTGCGAAGAGGATGGTCAGGGAAACTGTAGCGAGCAGCCCGGTCAATACAGCACCGGACTGCCTTGATTGCTATCGTCCATCATCGTAATATGCATTCTATGCAACTGGTTCATGGTATATCAAGAGATTCAAGCTTAACTTTGTTTGAAGAGCGCGATCTACTGCCCTCACGCTCGCTGATGGAAACTCATAATCTCATCGTACAATAACCTCTTCAGGTCATCTCGGCTGACACTGTCCTTGGCCATGTCAAAGTCAAAGAAACTGGGGTCGAGCGGTTGAGCACTGGGTTCATCTTCCGGGTCGTGATATGCATTGAGGTATGGGTGAGCGAGGCATTGTTCAACAGTGTATCGTTTCCGAGGATCGACTGGAGAGATGCGATAGTCAGCATACGACCAATTTTCCCATAACGCTGAACACTTACAGGTCAGAGTCTTGGTTAAGAAATCGATGGCCAAGGGGTTAGCATTGGGGTACAAAGAAGCAAATGTCCTCCTTCTGCGCATACTAAGGGGCAGAAGCACAAGTCAGCCTTTAGAAACTTTGTTGATCAGGGAAGAGGGCTGACTCACGGCAGGGAACGAATATACTCTCTAGACCTCTTCGACGTTATGGCTTGGAACTCGTCGATCATTGGAGTGCCCAGGACGTCAAGAATGAGAGAAAGTTGGTGATGGCTGAGTGAATGAGTCAGTACCGTACATAATGAAAGTGGCGTTTCGTTGTTAGACGGCTGGCAGGTCCCGAAAGTGGCATGTACACTCACTAGTCCTTCCCTGGAAACAAAGGCTTTCCATTAAGCATCTCGGCGAGAATACATCCGACGGACCAGACGTCGATCGACTGGAGGATGCCTTCAGTCCATGTCTAAAACGTTTTGAGGAAGGATGCGACTCACCTTGGTATACATTCTGAACGAAAGCATGACCTCGGGGGCTCGGTACCATCGAGTTGCAACGTCTGGTCAGAACGAGTCAGCTGTGGCACCATATGCAACCCGTCGAGCACAACAGCCAGCTCACATTCCGTCATGAACCCTTGGTTGTTTCCTTCCCCAGGAACACCTGTCTGTGTGCTTCGAGCAAGACCAAAGTCGCACACTTTGAGATCGCAATTTGCGTTGAGAAGTAGATTGGCAGGTTTCAGATCACGGTGGATGACTGGAATGGCGACCAGCTTGTGAGCATGTGAAACCTTCGAAGTCGGCAGCTGGTGACTCACTCTCAGCTGAATGGAGAGCTTTAAGCGCTCGACAAGTTTGGTATAGGAAGTATTGACAGTGATCATCGCTCAAATCCTGGGTTCGGATCACTCTGTGTAGATCCGTCTCCAGTAGTTCTTGCACGAGGTATACTGATACCGTGGGCCGTCAGCTATGGCATGACGGAACTCCTTGAAAAGTATGCCGCGCCACCACCCAATAACACCCGATATAGCCACTGCTCACTCACCTTCGTGAAAGCCGTCGTACGATGGTGGGCGTACGATGTCCAGTACCGAGATGATCTTAAGTCGGACCCATCGTCAGCTGCAAATTCTCGAGGTCGATTCCATCGGACAGAATACGAGAGATTTTCGAGCCAGCTCACATTCTCACTAACGCCTTCCTGTGCAAAGTACTTCAACAACTTCAGTTCTCGCAATGTCCTCAGAGCGAACATGGAGTGATCGAAAGGTGCAATCTTCTTGATGGCCACTTTGGTACCGGACGGTGTATGGAGTGCAGAAGCTACGACGCCGTATGCCCCTTCGCCAATGACATCGATCACCTGGTATGCGTTGCCTGACATAAGATTGAGACTATCAGCGAGTGCGCTGCGAGAACGGAAGGAACTCAGGAAGGATGAGACGCAATTCTAATTGAGGGCCCAAGGGTACTGGTAGATGGAAAACAAAAGGCCAGAACAATTTGTGTGCGATGGGAAGCGGAGATGAAGTTAGGGGTGAAGCTGACTAGACTCACCGACATTGAATCTGACTTTACGAGGAGCCGAGGAGCTAGACCCTTTAGTAGTCCTCTCTTGTGCTGGAGCAGCAGCAGGCGGACCCATGTTTGAGGCAGGCTGTCGCCCGTCGAGCGTTGCCGCTGGCATGGAACCAGGATAGACGGCAGCGGTCGACATGGTGTATGATGGATTGAACGGACTCAAGCGCTGCGAAGATCTTCGATGAGTTGCGCACTGATTTGGACGTGGTGATGGAGACTCACGAGTGGTCTTTTGGGAAGAAGGGGAAGGATTGATGCTTTGTCAAGTTGATATCTGTATATTATAGCTGCTTCTGCTTCTGCTCTTGTGGATGTGAATTGTCGAGTTGTGGTGAGGTAAGAGAAAGGAGAGTTCAGGATAGGATAGGATATCAAAGGATGATTGGGAGTGGTGTCGACTCGAGGGAGTGTTCAAACAGGGATCACAAAGGAGTACAAAGGTGGTGGTGGTGGTGGGTTGCTATTCGGGTACTGTGCAAGTCCAATCTGTGGGATGAGGTTTTCAAGGTATACCTTTTGATACGACTGCTGTGAGGTGTAGAGACAAGGAACAAGGAAGAGAGAAAGAGCTGTGTCCACTGATGATGAAACTCTTGCATGATGGTGGATGTATCGATCATCAAACTCGATTCAAGAAGGTAGAGAAAGGGGGGGGTTGTGGTGGGGCGATCCGAGCGTTACATGAAGGATTATTGTGACTTACACATAAAACAAACTCGCAAGAACGCCTCTTTGATCCCCAGCATCCTTCTTGCCCTACTCCCTTCCGGTGTACTCCCACTGCTATCTGTGGTTGATGCCATTATGGCGGCTGCCTGAAGCATGGGAAGACTGAGGAGTCACTGCTGCCCGCGAAAGGTTTCTATTGTTGTTGAAACACGTCCACCCAAGGGTTGAAACGAGAACTGCCCTATTCTGTTGTTGGCTCGAGGTGGAGGGGAGATCCACGTGGGAGCCACGCTCCAAGTCTGAATAGTAGTCACGAATGACGTACCGAGTGAGAATCACATCCGTGTAGTGTTATCACGATGGAGCAGACAGGGTGGTCGTCGGGGGTCAAGCTTGTTCGATCCACATCTGTTTTCTCATTTGACATCTTCTCGCACCCTAATCAAATCATATACACAAGAATAAAGAGACACGCACCATTCAGCATGTTCCGACTCATCCCCATCACTCGATCACTCACACTCGCGCGTCAGACTCTCCCCTCACCCGCCATCGTCACCGGTCGAGGATTCACCTCGTTCCCCGCTCGATCCAACAAGGGTCCCGACCTTTCTGGAGGACACGCGACGGACAAGGCCCACCAGACGGGACATACCGATGGGGACGTCCAGTCTGCTTCGGTCAGAGCTGGACAAGATGCCAAGTCCAAAGCGACCGGATCAGGTGGAGACGAAGCGTTTGACGTGGCGCGTCAAGGTAGTAAAGACGGTGAGAGCAAGACTTCCAAGTCGGCGAAAGAGGTGGAGAACGAAGATGGATCGAAGAGTCAGGCGTCGGGTGCGATGAAGGATCAGATTGGGGGTCAGGATGAAGATGGGCCAGGGGTGGAGTTTGGCGGCAAGGAAGAAGCGGCAGGTGCGAGTTATACCGATATGGCGAAACAGGCCTTGGGATTTGACAAGGTGAAAAAGTTGCATAACGTGAGTGAGGCAATCCGACCATTTGGTGTTGTATTTGCGGGAAAAAGATCACATGCTAAGCAAGTGAATCGACTTCCACAGGAGGGAAGAGACTTCCACACATCTGCACGAGCATACCGACCTGCGTCGGACAACCCGGAAACCTCCCGTCAACCCAAAGAGTCCAACCTGCACAGCGACCAGAACGAGCATCTCAAGCACAGCTCCGCCTCCGCCCCCGACAAGGGCAAGGGGAATGCAGCCGACGAGCCTCACTTGCCCTCGAAGAGCGGCATGAACGCTGGTGCTGTGAAGCAAGGTGGTGGCGCGCCTCAGAAGAAAGGCTTCCACACTAGTGCAAGGAAGAGCGCGGAGAAGACGTATGCCCAAGCGTTCTCTCCAGGTGGAAGCGAGACGAGTGCTGTAAGTGCGCTTTTGTAATAAGTAGTCTTCACCTATGATCCCATGTCACCAGTTCAGTGGGAGTTCGTCATGACACTGAGACGCAGTGCTAATGGAGATCGTGATCGCCCTTTCCACAGCAAAAGTCTCCTCCTACCGCCCTTCCTCCAGACCTCGAATCGCCTTATGGTGCAGATGCCATCCAAAAGCCTGACGCAGGTCAAACCCCCGCCTCCAAAGTCCAATTCTCATCAACCGCGGTTGACCCACCCAACGAGGCTCTGAGAGAGGCTGCGAAGAACGGGACCTTGGCAGACAGGAACCCGCAACCTCAGGCGGAGTTTGGGTGAGTATATCCGACTGCCTGCAAGTGGTAGAGCTGGAACTGATATGGGTGGTTTTCCCTTGCGGTCAGGGAGATGGGGAACAATGAAGCTTGGAAGCACAGGAAGTAGGCGAAACCAGCAGCAGAGCGGAAGGAAAACCATTCGAATGTAGCAACCGCATGGAAAGACCATTATCAATTTAGTGTAGTATACTGTTCGTGCTCGACATGTATCGAACTTCGTGACTTGACGGGCTTTGAGCTGTTGAGTTGAGCTAAGCCGCATCGTGCGAACAAGTACATCAAAATGACATGGTATATGCAACAGGCATCAATACGTATTCCGAGGTCAAATTAGAAGACTGGGCATAAGGAGCGAGTGAGCCATCAGACCACAATGTGTCGGACCAAGCAGACTCACTAGCATGGACCATCTCGCTGGCGACAGCTGAGCCTGCACCGAACCCGAAACCCGTGACGGCACTGTTACCGAGCTGTGTGCGGCGTCAGCGGCAATTCAGAACGTTCGGGAGCGAAAGGAGAGTGAAGACAGTGGCGAGTTGAGCGTGGTTGCTCTGTTCGTCGAAGTTGGAAATGAGGCCGATTTGGAGTCCGCCAGAAAAGGAAGTTACCACCCACCTGCGCTCCAATCTTTCCAAACTTCCCCTTATGAGTTGGTTCTTGCTGGACCACCATCGTCTGAGGCTGCTGTTGTTGTAGTTGATGTTCTTGTGGAGACATAACCTGCATGTGTCCGGCAGGGGGTTTCTGATCGTAGTAACCCTGCATGGGCCCTTCTTGTTGATATGGGATCATGGCTTGAGGTGGAGGTGGACCAGAGTAGTATGAGGAAGATGTAGCGGGTGGGGGAGGGCTATAGAATAAAGACACAGGTCTGACGTCAGCAACAAACACAGACCACAAGCGATAGATTTGCAGATCAGAAAGCCCACTTACAGCTTCTCGACGTAGTTGGCTGGGAATAGGCCGGAACGAGGTAAAGGACCGTTATGTCCGTTCGGGATCACTCGTCCCCTATACCATTGATCGTTGACTGCGACGTGGTTGAAAGTCAAAGTGTGTCAGCGAGTCCAAGTAGAGGAATCGAGCATCTTCTGCCTGACTCACCCTCTTCATCGATGATCACCACATCTCCACCTCGGAATTGCAGGTCGTCAGGTTGCTATGAGACATGGTAGGACACAGTCAGCCATTGCTGCACGGACCATCTCGGTGGATAGGGTCTGATCATCACTCACTGTCCCACTGAAGTCCCATAGAGCCTTTGCTCTCACTTCTGGAGGTTCGTGTCTACTTCCTCCGCCTCTAGGGGGTAACATCGGTGCTTGGACTTGTACCTGAGGTTGAGCCTGAGCTTGGTTTTGCTGAGAAAATTGTTGCGATCCGCCACCACTACCACCTACTGCCGTCGTAGCTGCTTCTTCCTGAGCATGACGGACTGTCCATGAAGGGGAAGAGCTGTTGATATTGAGATTGGCAAATGACGAAGAAGGGGAGGTGGTAGCGGGAGCGACCAGACTGGGGAAAGGGCCTGTTGGTGAAGGTAATTTCTGACGGATGAGAGATGCGTCAACGGGGTTGATGAGTGATAATGATTCCAATAGAGCTATGGACGAGAGAGTCTGGTTGATCAAGTGAGAAGCGAACGCTTGAGCAGCTTGAGCCGTCATCGTCTCGATCGGCTATCTCTGGGTCTAGAGTATAAAGAGGAGCTGTTGAAGATCAGATGTATGGGGAACAATAACGGACAAAAGAAACGAAGGTTGACTGAAAGTAATGCATTCAAAGTATGCACTTTGCAATAACAAACCCTTACACGTGCCCAAAAAGGTACAAAGCGCAGTAGACGGCATGCGCAATGGCACCGAGGACGACGGCAAAGGACAACGATGTAAACCAGTCCTGGTATGCTGCGGACTTCAGGTAGGTCTGACCATGCATAACATGACCCTCTCCGAACATCTTAGAAGTATGCATAAGTCGTCGGGGTAAGTCATAACGGACGAACCATTCTTTTCAGTCCGTCCTCCCTGCCGTCCCTCAAATGTTCGATAATGCTTCATCACTCGTAGTCCGTCATTTGCTTGCCTTGAACCAGTCGTTAGAACATTCCCTCCTCACGAGCCACTCCCCATCCTATCCTCGCCGCCGCTGCCACTGTCGCTGACAAGAACAGCGGGGTGATCAACGTCTGCAGCGAGACGATCTTGGCCAGTTCCGTGACGGGCAACGTCGGTACTCCTCCTGTCGTCTTGAGCGGGGTGATGGCGTGGAAGAGCGAGACTGAGACGATCACCATGATGGGGAGAGCGAACAAGGCGGTGGTTATCAAGCCTGTCAACCAGGCTCGCGAGATCGCTTTGGCGACGGGACTACCGAGCGATCCGTAATCTGGGGCGATTCCTGATAATCTCGATAACATGCCTCCTCCAATTATAAGCTGTCTTCCCACGATGGAGAAACATAGGATGGAAAGGGCGTTGAAGCAGACGTATAGTTTGCTGGTGGCGAGTTGACCTATCCTGACAGTCAAGGTGTTCTTGTTCCCCCTCTTGTCCGCCTCGATATCGGGTATATGCATGATGAAGATCCTCGCCTGTTCGTAAGCGTACAGGCCGAAGAGCATGAACCACATCTGCGAGTCGAGATGGAAGCCGGATGTGGAGGAAGCAGAGGTGGAAGCGAAGAGATCGCTGAAGGGGATAGAACGACCTGTGGAGGCGGTGTAATGACCCAAGATACCGAACAGCATGGAGACCGGCGCGATGAAGAGTGAACTGACGACCTCGCCGAATCCGTGGTAATGGAGTCGTAAAGGTGGACCGATGTACGATTGCGACAGGATCGTGCTGAAGATTCCGACCTGTAAGGCCAATCCTCGGAATGGGGATGAATGGAGAGAACCTGAAGAAGTAGGATCGTAGGATTGATTGGCCGTGGTGATTCTCGATACGAGGATGAGAATGACGAGAGCGAATTGGAAGAACATGGCGCAGACCAATGCGGCGTAAGGTGGGAATGTGCCGTCGTGAATGATTCGACAAGACGAACTCATGATCTTCTCATTGATCTCCTGTACCACCTCTGCAGTCTTCTCCTCGCTCCCATGACCATCCTGCTCGTCCTCGATCTCCTTCTTCTTCTTGATATCTTTTCGGATCGCGGTGACTTGACCCGGTCGATCCAGATCCCAGTCAAAGTACTCGTTCGCGTAGTTGATCGAGATATTCGTGCCCCAAGTGATCAGGACGCATTGGATCGTAGCCCACCAATCCAGGTGTTGAAAGGGAGAAGAGGGTGTCGTTGGAATCATAATCGAAGAGAGGGGGAAGATCTGACTGGAGACGAGACATCCTAGCAGTGTCCACAGTGGGACCTCGGAGGCTAACGGGATTCTACCCAATGCGACCAGAGCCTGAAGCTGTTGCCAGACGTCGAGATGCTGGGGATCGTATGCCTCTCCGGTCAAGGTGCTGTCGACGGATAATCGATCTTTCCTCATGGTGATTGGGACGAATGGGCGACTAAAGGTGTAGCAATGTCTCGACGGGGGCCAGGAGTATAACGATGCCTACTCAGGTATGATGAGAGATGCAAACAACAAATGCAAGGACGATATCATGTACCCATTCGTCCTCATCAATCGTCAGATCCCATTCTCACATTTCCTCTCCCCCTTGGTATGCCCCCTCCCTCGCGTCACTGAAACTCAAACGTCATCAAACGGACTGATATCTACTGGCAAAGTACCATCCAGACGATCGTGGTTCGATTCCTGCCTGCTTCAGGCACCGCAAAGTCAATCGAACGTGTTCGCCGATGACAGCATGATGACTGATCCCTGGAATCACTCGTATCTCGAATCATCATTCCATGCTACGATGAGGTGCGGTACGACTACTACTATGAACTGTCACTTGCGATCACAACAGCATAGATGCTCCTGGCGCGAATCCAGATGCAGCAGACTGCTTTGCATGAATACATCCTTACGGTATTCCCTTCTACACGTTGAGCTTCTTGGCGAGCCTTATCGCACCACAGTCCCAGTATTTACCAATCTGCACACAGTCGATGATCCTACACAACCATGTTCAGTTATGGTTGCATCCACCCCATTCGACAACGGAGATGCTGGCCACACCTCACTCACAGTTTCCGAGAGCTTTGTTCGGTCAGCTGCAACGTTTCTGGTAGAGCGTCGCCTAGTAATTCACAGATGGACAGAACCAGATCGGTGACATGATACATTTCTGACAGAGGCGGGTCGTGTGACTACATGTGCGTCATGAGCGGTCGTGTCTGTACGTCTATAGGATCCGGACTCACCGTGATCAGCTCTAAGCCTCGAGACGTCCTCTGCCAAGCATTGCACGCTCTTTCCTGCAGCCTCTGCTTCAATTTCGGGTCGAAATCGGCGTATTTTTGGGCGGGACAGATAGACTGTATGTCGATCATCACGGTGCATAATTCGAGACACAATAGCGACCGCAGCACGTCTAGAGCTCGTTTACTGTAGACTTTGTTGAATGTCCGCCGCGTGGACGTCTTGATGGCGTGGCCGATGGCGTCCACCCATAGGTAAATGTCGTCGATGCGAGAAAATGCGATATCATAGTCCACTGGGGTTCCACGATACTCTGGCGGTAACAGTGATCTTTGGCGAGCAATCCAGTGGATATTTTCGGCAGCATTGCGTGAAAGGTGATCCCAGAAGTAAACCCGGGGATCACTTCGGTGATAACCATCATCGAGACACAGCAGTGGTTCCAGTTCCTCGAGTCCAATGTCTAATGAAGGTGGCGGTGGGGGTAAGGGGATCCGTAACATAGCAAAACATTCTGGCTTTCTGCAAACACAGTCAGCAAAGGAACCGAGACCGAAGTTCGCCATACACTTACATGAGAGATGGCACCCCGAGCAGTATCGACATCTGGGCTTCATACATCTTTCGAGCATCAGCGTCGTAGGTCACATTCAAACTCACAGCTACCTGAAATGCATTTCTCCACAGCAGGTTCCTTTTGCCCTCGTCGATCGGCACTTTCTGCAGATGCAAAGCCGCTAGAGCCACGGCCCAAGCCTCGACGTGTCGGAGGGTCTCGTTGTATTCCTTCGTACCGCTTCTACCGATGACCTTGGCTGCAGTGCGTAGACACGACAGCAGAAAAATCAAATCTTCCGTGGACGTGAAAGTCGATAAGGTGAGATCTTCAAGCATGTTGAAGTGGGTGTAGAGCATAGTGCGAAGAGCATCTTCCTGGACGGAACCTTTGGGATACATCCTGTCCATCCATTGAGTTTTGGTCACTTTTTCTATTGGCAGGATTTGTCCAGCGGACGGGACCAAGTTGTCGTTCTGTAGTTGATGCGTGAGCCGAGGTGGAAGAGTGTTTGAAGTCAGTCGTATTGCATAGGTAAGGCTTACGCCGGTAGCAGGAGAACTCCAAAGCAGACTCACAATGAAGTTGCAAAACTTCAAACCTGAGACAGAGAGGATGACCGTCGCGAACTGCACGTCCCGTATTTACCGTCAACAATTGACACATGGCACATCAATCTACAATGCTTACATTTAGAAGGGAGTCCGAGATTACATCAGCAGCGCAAGCCTTCAGCGCCATGTCGATAAAATCCACCTCGACAGCGGCAAGTCGACTTCGCCCTTGACCGGCCAGAACTTGACGCGATTGATGATCCAGGGCGGACTGCAAAGCACGGCTTGAGGATCGAGGAGATACCACAGTGAGGGTCGAAGATGGGGACGGTCTTTGTCTTTTATAGGCGCTTCTGAATGCACTACGTGGAGGCAATGGACATACTCCTGCTGGATGAGAGCTACACCGTTCACACATCATCTCATCGGCGTCCCAGACGCAGCGGACTATATAGAAAGGCGATCAGCGTACGATTATGATGTTACCCAAACTGCAGAATAGCCTGGGAGGGGGATGGTGGTGTATGACGGAGCATTCACCTTTGACTCTGGCGCATGATGCACACGGCGCTTTGCTTCCAGCCCAGGACATGTCAGCTGTCGAGTCCACTGACGTTGACATAAAAGGTGGGGACTGACTCACGACTTGCGAACGGGCCCAGAACATGTCCGATTTGAGGCTCGACATCTGGTACAGACGGATGAGGATGTCGAAGGGCCTTCCCAGGAGCAATGAACGTGACGATCCCTGCATTCTTTGCAAGGGGTGTTGCGTTGAGATGGGAGGTTCATTCTGTACGGGTCAATCCTGTGACCGAAAGATAGAGTGGGGTTAATAGGAGTTCGAAGTTGTGGTTGTAGATGATTGGTACAACTCGTGAGAGCGGGTTTCAACGAGTCCACATACCCCTGGATGAGAACTTCTGGTCGATTCGGTTGCGCGAGAAGAAGGAGGGAAGAATGATTTTGTTCGAACAGAAGCAACGTTGTGCTCTAATCTTATCAGACCATCCATCTGCTGACACATCCAGGAATACAAGCATAAAGTCAAGGTTGCATTACAAAGCCATGAATTTTCTAATGACATTACAATCCTGTTTCGTATTCGCCATCCCGAGTCTTGTAATCGAATTCCCGACCCGGTAAAAAGTCAGCAGATGGATCCGACTTTTCACCACTTTTTAACGCTGTCTCCACTCTGGGCTTTCCATCATTTGCTCACTACCAACACCCAGAGCCCATCGAGATGGGGAAGCGAGCTGAACAAGCCAAGAAACGGAGACGTCTCGCCCAGAACCCGAGTGCAGGGAAGACCTCGATACCTGCCTATCTCCCGTCTCCGCCCGACCTGGACGACGAGGATGACCAGCTCGTATCTTCAGAAGATCTAGCCACGACGATCTTTGTGCTGCAGACGTTATGTCAAAACCCGGAAGAGCTGTCAAATAAGGGCATGAAGGATCTGAAGAGGGCTACGTATGAACTGCATCGTGTCATGGCAGAGGGAGCAGCGATCGGTCAGTCAGACTGTCAACACTGTGAATGTGTCGCTAACGAGATTCAATGGACAGGCTCATCACTCACGTCGAAGATCTCTGCCGCCCTGCAAGACTATCGCTTCAAGGACGCTTTGGTATATCTCTTCGAAATGTATACACGCAAACTTCCTCCCAAGCTTGGAGCCTTACAAAGATGGGTCAGAGAGTGCGATGCGACTTCTTCCAGCGATGGCTCAGCAGGCGATGCGGAAGCTATGAGGTGTCTGGACATGATCCTACGAATAGCGAACATGTCGCCTGAGAACGGGGCAGAAGAGGGAGAAGTTGCGGAGACTGCTATTGTGCGAAGAAAGGGGATCTGGCGAGCGAGAGAAGCGGTCGAAGGGGAGATCAAAGTCGCAGGCATAATACCCAAGGGGAATAGTGAGTGATCATATCCTTCGTCCAATGCTGACCATTGGCAGTACCCTCTCCCACACCTTATCCCAACTTCCGCGTGGTCAATTACACACCCGGACCGGAACGTAAACCTCCCAACGTTTATGGCTCGACAGTCTACGCTTCGTCCCCTTCCGCCATTCAGCTCTCAACGCAAAGACCCACACCAACAAAGCACGACGTGCCAGGTGTACCGGGTGCTTTCCTCGTCACCGACGTCTTGACCCCTGAAGAATGCTTGCAGATCGTACAAGCTGCCTCTTCTGTCGGGTTCGAGAGGGACGAAGCTGCTCAGGGGTCTGCTAGAATGAAGACCTCGGTGAGTACAGCATACCTGTGAAAATGTTAGTCATTGTTCTGAGACACTTTTGTTTCTCTTTAGATCCTTGCCCGGAACTTCGTCTGGCTTGCAGATCAGCCCTTCCTCGACCATTTCTATTCTCAGATCCTGCCCTTCGTCCCCAAATCGGCTCCCACGTCTGTGGACGGCAATGGTGGAGGGAAGGTCAGAGGCATCAATGCGAGATTCAGAGTGTATCAGTACACTGAGAACCAAGTGTATCGAGTGAGTTTGCCGATGCTTAAGCTATCACTCGAAGCTAATCGCTCACAAGCCGCACATCGATGGAGCTTGGCCCGCAGCAGGTCTTGATCCGGTGACGGGAGAATACCTTCACGAGTGAGTTTGGCTCCGGATGATCGTTGACATGTGCATTGTGACTGATATCTCTTCCCAATAGTTCATCACCTTCCAATGACCCTTTATGGTCACGCTATACCCTTCTCGTGTATCTCAACTCTGATATCCCTCGCGATACAGGCGCTACTACGTTCTTCCTGCCCTCCTCCGAGGTTGGAACGCTCGATGCGATCTCCGTAGCACCTGTTCAAGGGGCCGTATTGTGTTTCCGTGAGTCGTATCTAATCTGCCGGTGTATGACTACTGACGAACACGGCAGCCCATGGAGATACACAAGGTTCACTGCTACACGAGGGCAGTGCCGTAGGAGCAGAAGGTCGAAAGTTTGTGATACGGACAGATCTGCTGTATGAGGCCAAAGGCTTTGGTGCTTTCAAGCCTCCTGCGAGCGTAGGAGTTGTTCAGGGTGGGAAGGCAGAGGAGGGTATTGGCGGGTGATGCAGTGACTATTGCCTGGTATAAATAGCTCTTTGATCGATAGTACCCTCATGACACGGTATGTACGTATCGCATGGAACCATAAGGACTTGAATGCTTTTGGGACCATTGTTTTGCGGTAGATCTCTGGCAATGCATGCTTAGGTGTGACATCGGCCCTCGCAAGATAACTGATCTCCCATCTATATTTAGGCATGTCTCCTCCCACCTTTCTCCACAAAATGATCGACTAAAACCGCTTATCACCGCTTGAATCCGCTTATCCCCGTCAACGCTTGATTCGACATTGATGAGAGAAGAAATTGATGCATCGAGTCAACCATGATTGTCATCAACAACAACAACAACAACAACAACAACAACAACAACAACAACAGTGACAGCAGCATTCATAGTATTGTCGTTCAAGGGTACGAGCTGTTGAAAAGTGATGAGATGAACCCAAAACGTGACCCAGCCTATAATCGCAAACCTCAACAACAACTCCAACACCAATCGCATTAGTATCAGTCTTGCACCGCTCTCCTCGGTCCCCGTCTCGGTCCCGGTCCCAACTCTAACATGTCTGTGAAGGCCACGGGTAGCGCCTCTCGGCAACTCTCACAGGTAGAGAAAGGACCGGCAGGAGGACGCGAAGTCTCACCCGACGGCAAATCCAATGTCGGGGGACGATCAGCCAAGAGAGCAAGAGCCATACTGGTTTGTAATCGGTGTAAATCGCTCAAGACAAAATGTGATCTGAAGACACCATGTGGGAGTTGTGTCAAAGCGAGGACAGAGGATAGGTGTGTGTACGAGCCTTGGAAATCAGCGGGCACGGCTCCGACCAGGTGAGCACGCGGCTCTTTTCCTTGAACATATCCTCGAACGGGCATGGGAGCGAGGCTCATGCGCAGTGGTTTGTTGTAGTCACAAAGCTCCTCCGACGCCCTCCTCATCCTCTTCTCCATCCACTCAGCAAACGCTTTCTCATCAAGCTCCTCCGACCTCACTTGTTGACAACCGATTGTCAGACATCGAGATACGATTGAACAAGCTTGAAAGAGCGAGTCCGGCAAATACCCGAAATGACCAACTTGCTCATGTTGACGATCATGAAGTGTCTGTTGAAGCTGAATGGTCGTCGCTTCTCTCCGAACTGCCTGATCGTCAAATAGCCGATGAACTCCTCGACAGATACTATCATGCCGACACCCTTTACAGATATACGCATGAGCCTTCTTATACCGCTCGGTATATCAACACTTACACTTCCCTCAGTAACGGTACCCTCACTCCGGACCAAGCACCGTATCTCGCGTCCATGACGATGGCTCTTGTGATTGGCAACGAGATGATTGTCGAAAGCAAAGAATACTCGACGTACTCTGCGAAACAAATGCAGCGTTCTCTTCCGTCACTGCATCAACGCCTTCTGACTATTTCCGAGCGGGTAGCTTTCGGATCAAGAGGATCGAGTTGCACGGATACTACCAAGGCGGATGGTATCTACTATCACGTTCATGCCCTCTTATTGGGTCTCGAGAGGTATGTTGTGGGTGCTACTTCTTCGATCGTCAGAGTATGGTGCGAATTGGGCAAGGTGGTAAACATGGCTGTACTATTCAAGTTGAATGTCGATCCGTTGGAAGTCAACCCAGAACTGTCGGTCTGGCAGTGCGAAATGAGAAGGAGGCTCTGGTGGATAATCTCTATCGGAGAAAAGTGAGTGAGAGATCTATTCCACCTCGTCTCGTTGGCCCCGGCTTGGGATGCTTAAATAACGCTTTAGAATCTCAACGTGGGCGTTGAACCTACCATCCAATCTCCCCAAGGCTAACGTGCGACAACCCGCCATCGTACCTGACGCCTTTATCCGCGAGGACATAACGCAAGAGCAGCTCGATTTTGCCTCGGCCATGTACCAGCCGACTGCCCCAGGTGCAATGCCGGCTGAATGGTTGTTCCCGAACATGAAATACGAGTTCTTCAAAGTCTTGACCGCGGTCGAGACAAGAGCTCGTCAAAGTCGAGGGGGTGGAGGACCGTCACCACAAGATGCGATCGAACTGGATCGGGCAGTCGAGGACTTTACCAAGAACCTGCCGTGGTATTACCAATACGAAGCCGTTGTTGCCGCTTCTCGACGGGAATCGCATCTTGCAGGGAATCATCAACCTCCCTGGGTGATCATACAAGCTTGCGTCCATCATCTTGTAACCAATGCGAAGATCCTCTCAATCTACCAATCACACATCGCCGTGTGGCCAAAAGAGGATACAGGCGTAAATTTACCTTTAGAACGGTCCTTGGTCGCATCACATCGATTGCTCTTCGCAGCAGAGACTCTGGCATGGTTGACGAATATGCGTTGGCCGGAGAAACGATCGCTACTCTCTTGGAATTTTGGGTCCAAGGTTTTCTTGGCTGGGGCGACACTTGCTCTGGCCGGGAGGAGCGAACCCAATCATCGGCAATATGATGAATGGATGGACGATGTTACGACCGCGATCGGACTATTGAACATGATCGCAAGTCAGCGGGCGACAACGGGAGTCCTTTGTCAAACAGATCAAAAAGCTGTAGAAACTCTGAAGAAGCTATATGATCAGGCTCAGACAGTCTCAGCGGGCTTCAAGTCGAATACTTCCCTCTCAAGGGTTAGTGCTGCCAACATTCAAGGACGAGTCGGAGTGACAGTCGGTGTTGGAGGCGGGGAACATCCGACGGGTACGACGGTAGGCAGTAAACAAGATCGAGTCTTCGATCCTTATACAGCATCCGAAGTCAACCCATTACCTTCCCCCGCCAACACACCATCAGGAATCCGTGCCACTTCCGCGCATCAGCCGCCGTCTCTCTTCGCTACAACACAACTTGCCCTCCCACCACATATGACCTGGGGTTCCGCCATGTCGGATCCGGTCAATCTTAATCTCATTGGCGGATATTACACTGGTGCCTCAAGCATAAATCCCGACCATAACACTCTCTTTGCTGGCTCTACTCAGGGCGAGGGGTCAGCTGGGGCAGGCGGAGCAAGCGGAGGTGCTGGGACTGCAGGTGGCCTGGATGCCGAGCATTTCTCATTGGAAGATCTGGAAACGCTATTGAGAGGAGTTTACGGAGCAACAGAAGGATCAACGGGGTTCTGAGAGCCGACACAAATGTTTTAGGAATTTATGACTTGGTTCGTGGCATGATATACTCTTTGATATACGCATGAGAGTGGCTCCCCTCATATGTATCACAGCTCATCGTTCTATTGTATTGATAATAACACCAGAGGCCATAATGTACATTTTGATTGTGACTGGGCCATACAACGGTATATACGACAGAGTGGTGGTACAACAACAAATCGTCCTGTCGAGAAAAGACTTACGAGTCATGATGCCAGCACACCTAATCTGTCTTACAAGATAACTCCTACATATTGTCCAGATCGATATAATCCTCGTCATCCTCTCCTGAACCTGCACAACTCGTCAACGTACTCAGTCCGTCCTTAAGCTCCCGTCCAGTCCCGCCTGTCATCGAGAAATCCCTAAAATCCCTTGAATCAACGGCCGGTTGGACCATATCGCACATGGTCGTCGATGTTGTGGCGATGGAATCAGATCTGGATCTCTCTTTGGAACCACCACCACCGCCGCCACCACCGACGAATGAAGGTAACCTCCACCAAACTCTTTCCTCAGGAGCTTCCGTGTCTATCTCAGTGTCCGTTCTCGAGAGACTCCCTCGGCTTGTCGCATCATCAACGCCCGAACGACCTCCATCTCTACTATAGCTTCTATCCAGGGGATGATGGACACTCGATATGATAGGTAATGACTTGACAGAAGAAGTGGGACTGGGACACAGTAATGATGAAGAGTCAGAAACCATGCTCCCAGGCGACGAACTGAGTTCTTTACCGCCGCCCCCACCGACAATCGTACTTGTGCCAACACTGTAAGTAGAGGATTGAGAGATGGAGAACCCATGCCCATGTCCTTGCGTGTGGTCGACAGGCATAGACAGTGGATTGGGCTGTCTCAGCCTCGTCGTCGTGGGACGCCTTTGTGGTTTCGGAGGAGGCAATAGCGGGTTAGGAGGAGCAGGGGGACCCATCGATGTAATACTGCCTGCAACGGGTTTAGGAGGAGTCGGAAGTTGAAGTAAATTCGGCGACGAATGGGTATGTCGATGTAGGTTGCTCAGATGGGAAGGAAGTGGTCTAGAAGGTCGCGTCATCGTACTTCGAGGCGGAGTGCCAGAAGCGTTTCCTCTGGATATTGGACTCCCTCCACCACTTCCTGCCAGACCCAGAGAAATGGAGAGCGACGAAGAAAGAGAAGAGGTAGTCTCCACGCCTGATATATTTCTCAGTCGCTCTTTCAGTCTTTCCGAAGGACCGGGTTTTCTGCCCCTTTCTTCGTCTCCTCCACCACCGAGAGCCGAAGTGGTTTCAGAACCAGCTGGAGCGCGGTTCTCTGGACTGGCAGGGAAGGACCAAGTTGCCAAGACAGCGACGTCAGAGAGCGACACGGAGCTGTTGGACTCAATTGAAGCTCGACGGTGACGCAGCGACGGAGGACGAGTAACACCGGCGCTGATATCTTGCACCGACCATGATCGTGGAGATGCGGGTGGTCTGGATCGGCCGCCCGCTCGAGAAGGTGAGGGAAGAGCGAATGGCAGTGGAGGAAGGTACGAAGGGGGTGGCATCGACTGATGCTGGGGTGGTGGGACAGACGAATAAACTGGGCCAGAGACAGTAACGCCTTGTAGTCCTTCTTCTAGTTCGGCGATGGGACTAGAAGATGATGTGGGACTGAGCAATGGTGAAGGAGGTATGATTCGAGCCGTTTGGGAAACCGGTCGATGCAGCGGTCGGACGATCGGTGAGGCAGGGACAGAATGTCCGCCACCAGCCGAAGTACAGATGTCCGTTTCCGATTCTACGAGAGTCGGCAGACTGACCGCACTGGTCGAAGCAAGGGCGTTCCGCGAGAACTCTTGTAATCTTCCCATTGGACTTGGGCTCGGTCGAGAGAATAGCGGTTGAACAGGTGCAGGCGCTGAAGAGGGGTGATTTCTCCCCGGAAGAGGTAGAGCGCTCTGTGATCGACGATGTGATGGTTTGGTGGGTGTCCAGCTCCCACCACCACCACCACCACCGCCGCCGCCGCCGATGCTACTGCTCGCGATGCTCGCTGATCCAACAGACCCTCTTCTCTGGTTCAATCCACCGCCGGGTAACGGTTCCCAGATTCTCTCTGATACGTCGCTGACAGAGATACTGGCGTGAAGTAGATTGCCCAATCGAGGTCGCGAGGAGGGGCAGTCAGGCACAGGTTCGTCTGCTTTGTACTGCGCATTTGACAGTGAGTAGGAAGATTGATACGAGGGGAGGTAAGGTCGACCTGGGGAATCTACATTGGTGGACTTGGATCTCGATCGATCGCGTGGAGGAGTTGGTTTAGGAGCGGGATAGAAGACCGGAGGAGAGGTGTCTATGAATGTCGAGAACTTCCCTGAAGGCAGTGATGGAAATTGGAACACCATCAGGTAGGGAGTGTAATGGCCCTATGTGATGGCTTCTAGGGGCTTTACGATGAAGCTTTTTCAGTCTGTAGGCTCCAGGTTTGGATTCGTTCGATGACTCGGAGGCTACTGATACACATGAGAATAGAAGTCCACCTGTCGATCACAATCACTCCGATGTCAGCTGTCGGGACAACCCCAAAGATTGTGCACACTCGAATCGATGGGTCAAACAGGGGACCAGGTCCTATGTCTCGACGTCAAAGGAGGTAAGGGGGGTTGCAGACTCACGTTATCGAGTCATGTTGTCAGAGGTACAGAAAGGAAGTACTGGCAATGAGAGGATTGCTGGAGGCAAAGGCAGACTACGAATGCAATGATGAGTGTGGTATGAAAGATCGAAAGAGAGTGTCGTGCCGAGCCGTCGTGGGTTTGAGTGGTGGATCGAGAAGTGATTTAGGGGAGGGAATGAAGCAGACAGGGTGTCAATGAGAGGAAACAAATGGAAGCTGGGACGAAGATCTGGAGGATGTCGGTATGTGTGAATCGTGACTCAATCCGAACAACAGACCAAGACATCGAGAACGAATAGCATCCCCATGCAGAGACATACTACTCGTACTATCGTACATTATTCTCGGAACCAAGGGAAGAAACCCTTACTAGCCACCCAACCATTACGTCGTTCGCGACTCATCCATCCATCTCGTCGATCTCCAAGCATACATAGCCTTTGATCCCCCTGAGCTGACCAGATGCGCTGTATCACACCAGGAGGGATACATGTCCCTTGAGATCGCTTGTCATCGACAGGTGTTAAAGTGTTTTAGACTCGATGTGAGATGTTGCGTCCATTGGGGGGGTCAGGAGTGGTTTCGTTTGTTTGGTTCCAGACGGGCGGAGATCGAGTGAGATCCGCCGACTTGACTGTGAGCTCGGTGGCACCCGAGTAAAGGAGAGGTTTTATCGGTCGGTCAGAAAACTACCACCACAATCGGTCGCAAAGGAGACTGCTCTTGAGCGGTTCCCATGGTGTGTATCATATCCCACGGATAGCGGTGTGAATGTTGAAACTCTGGCAGAATGGGGGAACAGGGGTGGGGTTTGCAGTGAATCTCCAGACGAGTGAACGGAAACCATAGCAGTCTGTCGTCCTGCTGATAAAACAGTAGCCTTGACATGAGGATCGTCCATCAGACTAAAGATAGTGGAACTAACACACATCTACTGAGAGGTCTACAATGTGCAGACCTCTGATATACCTTGGATCCATCATACGGGATTCTCTGAAAAGTACTCATAGCCAAAAACGGGATTGGCGTCCGCATTCTCCACGCTCCAATCGGTGTCCTCACTTCGATCCGCATAGAGATACCTCACGAACGCTTGACAGATCCATACGTCCCTCGAATCAGAGTACCACATCTGGAGGGCCCAGTATGGTATCACCTGTTCGAGGGCGTAGGACGCGCATTGGACTAGAGCGTCGTTCTGCGGTATGGATCTTGGGTAGGATGTCATCACCGGTGGATAGATGGGGTAATCGTTGACTGCAAAGTGTTAATCAGCATCAGCGGAACTCAATGATAACGGGAGTAGTGATCGACACCACTGAAGGCAATGAATATCATCTTAAAGCCTTGCCTTGGGGATAGTTCCGCATCACTTTGGGTGTTGAAAGCTTCTTATCCGCAGTCTGAATCATGGTTTTGACCTCTTTAGGCAGGAGACACCGAGTAGCAACAGCATGGGAGATAAAACTTTTTATTCTCACCTGGATTCCTATTGTCGTCACTCAGCAGGAAGTGTATACCAACATGATTCAAGTCCCACGTCTCGCTATTCGTAGCCGTGATATGTGGCGGAGGTGGGGTCGGTGAAGGAATCGCCCGTCGAAGTGGAAGATGTCGTTTACGGATCTGTCGTCGGACGATCTACCAAGGAGAACTTGTCAGTCCTTTGGTTTTGAGGGAACAGGTAGCGAAATGCTTCTATTGTGACTGGGGAACTACAGCCGGACAAGGACTACATCGGGAATCAGAAATCAGAGGTGATTTGACGGATTCATACTCACCTCCGCTCGTGTGGTCTGTTTGATCCGCTGGGTGGGCTTGGGCGCACTTTGCACCCTATCGGGCTGTGTGGTCGTGTGCACAGGACCTATTTTGCTAGGCTTCGGAGCGAAACGATCACTTGAAAGTGCTTTGTGAGTCTGTCTCGACGATGGAGGGGCGGTCAAGAGGGCGGTGGCAGTGAGCTCCGGGGCAGAGAACAGCAGGAATGGGATCAGACTTAGAATATATCGCATTGCAAGTGTTGGTAAATGAGGGTGGGGGATTTGTTTGGTGGACGGTACGGAAGGAGCTTGAAAAAAAGCTGAAGGTGTACAGGATAGAAACGCTGTGTATACAAGAATGGGTTCTACAATGGACAAGTTCTTCGTCATAAATATATCTATTCATCAATGCCGTCCGTGCATCTCATGATAGACCTGCAGCATCACACGAGGTCCAACAAACATCGCGTCGACTTGGGTGACTCGGTACTGCAACAACCTTCTTGCTTTTCCTATTCTCAGGAAGCGGTCCAACGGACTTGCTAGTACTCGGAGTCTGGAGACGAACAGAAAGGCATCTTTCACATTCTAACTCAGATCAACCCCTCTCTCATCTTGGAACGTGTAACTAATCCTTTCACCGTAGATCAGCCGTAGTATATCCCATTTCTTCCGGCTGTGAATGTCCCATGGTAATAGACCATGATATGATCGTGACGAGGTCTACCATCCCTTGGATAGTAATTTGTAACACAGTGATCAGTGATGGTTCGGTAGATCCATCATCACAAACAGATCAGGCACAACAAGAGATAAGATTACAGCTTGTCACAACTTCGGTTGAGAGTAAGCTTTTGATACGATCGCTAGCTTCTCGGCGACTCTTGGTCTGCTTCTCGCAAGGACGCGACGGGGCTGGTACAGATAGTGTATGCAACCGATCTCACATCTAAAAGATCTTCTATTGTAGACACGGCACGTTGCCCCAATTTCTGCTCACGTATCCAAACTCACACTCCCTGCTTGGGTCGGAACCTTCGGATCGATGCCCCACACTCTTTTCAATCCTCTATCCCAGACTGACCATGGTTCTTGACCGGGTACAAATCTCCCTCTCAACAGCGATAACAGACCTTCATCAGCCATCTCGCCAAACCATGCCCAGAAGAGTACACGTGTGATCTGCAACCTGTCTTTCCAGCAGAGGATGGACGTGTCATCCGCGAAATGGGGTATGGCAGGGATCGCGGTAATTGAAGGGATATCTGGCGTAGGAGCCAAGGTGGAATAGGAGTACAGGTGAAGGAAAGATCGCGTTCGGATAGAAGCCGACTGTCGTGTAGGAAGGTCCGAATTGGAGGAACTGGGCGGGGCAAAGAATGCCAAGTACAAAGTTTTGGAATTGACAGAGGTAAGTCGTTCGGGGAAGAGGATGAGGGCATGTTCAGCTGAAGGTGAAAGGAGCAGATTCGTGAAGAAGTTGGGATCGGACGTGGTGATACGCAGTGCGTCGCCTGTTTCGTCGCTGTCGTCGAGAGGGTGACCGTTGCCTGCGGACGTCACCCTTTCTGGAGCAAAGCGGAGACTTTCCCTTCCATTTCCGAACTTGACCTCTAGAGCGGTTCCAGTCCGTTCCGCTCGAGCTCGGCCCCACCTTTCGACGATTTCTCTAGCCTTCTTTTCTGCCCATGCTTCGTCCTGCCGCTGTAGGACCACTCCGGTTCTCTCCTCATCTTTCTCTGGCGGATTGAAAACTCCTTCTTGGCCGGCCGCCGTGATCTTGGGCTCGGGTCTAGGGAACACTGCCAGTTTTTTCTTGTAGTGCAAGATAGATGCTTGATGCAAGGTCCGGACCGTGACTGAGAATAATGTGAACGGCCATTTGGCCAGCGTGGACAGTATAGCAGGAATCGCCTGAGCTTCAAGAGGGATAGGCGGAGAAGGTCCCGAGGTGAGCACTGCGGTGAGCTTGTGGGTACGTTCTGGTGTGAGTAGTCGCAGCAGGATCTTGACTTGTGGTAGGTCATACTGTTTTCGGTTGGTGGGGAAAGGATCGACTAGATCGACCCGATAGTACCCGTCACGAGAGTTGAAAGGCGAGACGTGGAATGATCGTGGGAAGGTGAAGGCCAAGTCGTATCTGCACGAAATATCAATCAGTTTGTCCACCTCGTCGGAGACGCGAATGGCGGCTGACTGTGAGATGGGAGGGTTCACTCACCCTGTCGCTGGCTCATGCCGTAGAGGACAGTCCACCTTCAATATATAAGCATGGCTGTTTTGTGACCGGTGAGTAAGCGTTCTGCAATGCTGATTATGACCACGAACCGGAATAGGAGCACCCGATGGCAAAAAACGACTCACGCTTCCCCAAAAGTACTATGCACTTCCAAGATGACGCAGACCAGTTCAGAACCCTCGCCACCATCCTGAGCCTTCCCATAGCAATACCATGTTGAGAGAGGATTCGGACCTTCATACCCTACAAAGCTGGGTGAAGTGACCAACCACACCTTCCCGATATCTTCAGGTCGTATCCGACTTCCACTTGTTATCAAGAACTTGTTCAGTCTTGCGCGGAAACCTTCTCTCCCTTCTCCTTTGCCTAAGTACTTGTTTGATCTTAGACCTAGTATCTTAGTCGCTGGATGACCGGAATAAGCGAAGACTCGAAAGGGGAGATTGAGTTGTCCAGACTCCAATGTGTCGATATCCACCCCTACATAGAGGACAGAGAACGAGAAGGTGTTCTTGGCGGTAAGAGGGAGGTGTCGTCCATGGGACGTGACGGCTGGAATGAAAAATGAGGGGAGAGTCGGTGTTGGTGGAGGATGATTCACTCCAAACCGGTAGTGAACGATGAATGAGAGACCAATTCCTAATCCAACAGAGAGAAGCGCAAGCCCGGCGAACGTTGGTACCAGCGACATAGCCCAGTGTTTGGGAACTGGCGAACACAGACCAGTCTTCAGAGAAGGTGAATGTGAGGCGAAGATCGAGCGGGATATCAAAAGGGAAGATGACGAAAACAAAAGTCAAGACTGATTTCAGGAACGGCGACGATCGGAGGTGTTGTCACCGTCGACGATAATGATGATGACACCCAAGGGCATGAGACTGGCTCTTGCGCTGCAACACCTCGGCACATCCTCATGTTTATGCATGCGGTACTGCCCTCCAAAAGTTTCTCTCCGAAACAGTACAAGATTCCTTCTACCATCTACCACCTCTATATCCATTCTTCCCCTGGCACTGTTCACTCGCCGACCGATTCCACAAACTCCTTCACCAGGTCCACAGTCTCCTTAGGTCTCTCGGCATGCACCCAATGTCCCGCATCTAGAACTTGCAAACTCATGTTGGGGAAAAACGCCTTTGCAGTGGGTATGTTGTGTTTGTTGATATATCTCGAATGTTCACCTTTCAAAAAGAGCGTCGGTCCCGTCCATTCCGGTGAAGAAGGAGAGACGGGAGGCGGGGGTTTGTATGGAAAATCACCGATATGAGGGATGGCTTCGGAAAGGAGTTGGAGGGGATTTCGAAAGACCAGGTGCTGGTCAGATCCATGGGTCGTACGTATGTTGGTGAGGAGGAACTGACGTGTGGCCAGTATCTACATCAGATGAGATGGATGACACACACGGGTGTCAGCGGATGCTGCTCATTGCAGAACGCTTTGGCGTGATTGTCTTCGCACTTACAGGCTCTGTCTTCTCCAGTATCTTATCTGCTTCGTGTTTAGTCTTCACCTTGGCCTTCTCGATCTCAATCATTGCCTCAGTATAGGCCAGGAATCTAGAATGGATGCCACGCTCAGCAGTACGTCCGATATCAAGATACTGTGCTTGACTCACTCTGGCGACATCTTGCCAATTGCTGGGGTCATGTCCACACTGATCAAGGATCTCAATGGCTTGTTAATCTCTGCATTTAGTGCAAGCGCCATGACAGCTTTGCCTCCCCTTTGTCACTGTCAGCTCGACGTCTTGCAAGTCTCGATCACGAACACTTACATGCTGTGGCCTAAAAGGTTCACGCCGGATGACAAGCCCTGTTGCGAGAGGAAGTGTGCGATATCCTGGGCCATCGCTGAGTAGGTGTGAGGTTCAGCATGGGGAGATTGACCGTGATTTCGAAGGTCCTGCGTCCTCGATCAGTTCCTCAACTCTGCTGAGATTCTCTAAGATGACATACCAGAGTATACACTGGCATGCCTAGTTTCGATGCGAACATCTTGGCCAGAGACCGCCAATTCTGTTTGGAACCACTACGAGATCAGGACATGAGCTCAAGCAAAGGCCATGACAATATGCTATAGACTGACAGGAGGCCATGACAGATCACTAAGCTCTGGCCATCTGTTCTAGGGGTAGCGGGTTGCACAACGTCGAACGCAAGGTCAACGGGGGCTCCATGGTGGACTTGTGTCGACACTGAAGCATGCGAGTGTCTATGCCGTATAGACCCGATAGCACTTGCCGCACCGCCGAAATGGTAGGATGGACATGGTGTTAGCGAAGTGGAAGCGAGAGCGACGCTTTGATGGAGAATGGCAGGCCTGGACGACTTTGCTAACCTCGCACGGATCAAGGGTCGAGCATTCTGAGCTACACTCTGAGCCGCGCATGGTCGCATCTTGAGCGGACGAAGGTGCGACGATGTTGGACGGCGGTGGACTGGTGAACAGAGGGAAAAGGCATGAAAAGGCATCCATTGAGATACGCGGTCGACAGTGTGGAGGAGATCTTGTTTTTTGCCCTTAGGTCTTCAAGGACCTTTTTCGCTGAAGTCATTCGTCAATCACGTTCCTATCTCCACAAGCACGCAGAAGAGGGCGGCTTGGTCGAGCATACAGTAGTGGACATAGTGCACAGACGATGAGACTTTGCTTAGAGTTTCACACTCTCGTGGGATTCGCTGAGTTTGTGACCTGTTGTCCAGTCGCCTAAACTTTACCTGACTCTAAGCGCAGAGCTCAACAGTACAGGCATAGACTCTGCTTCCTAGGCCTCTTGCCTCCTATTCGAGTGGCGCTATGTATGTCATCGAGCATGTGCTGTGTCGGAATCAACAATAATGGATGTCACTGATTGCCTTCTGATGCAGACGGCGTGTTCCCTTGAGAGTAAAAAGAAAAAAAAAACGTTGATGGTTGAAAATCCAAAACATCAACAAACAACAACGGACAGGACCAAACCACTTTCTCTCATTGTTCTTTCCACCTCTTGTTCTCATCTTGCCAGTTGGATACCTCATCCTCACCTGACTTGTTAATATCCTCGGTGTGCTACAGCCCAGTACTCATGAACGACATCGTATCGAGCATAGCCATACTCGTCCGCTGATTGATCATCCTCAAACGGAGTGACTACCCTTGTTCTACCCCTTACCCGCTCGACCCGTCCTCCCGTCTATATTTCGTACATCCGTCACAGTTAGTACCGCCATACATCCTGTGGCCCTGTCTACGGCTACACGATGGCCAATACTCGGCCATACACTCGCGAAGAGTTGAAATCCCTCCGACGGGCCAATCT
This sequence comes from Kwoniella newhampshirensis, assembly GCF_039105145.1. Taxonomy (NCBI): domain Eukaryota; kingdom Fungi; phylum Basidiomycota; class Tremellomycetes; order Tremellales; family Cryptococcaceae; genus Kwoniella; species Kwoniella newhampshirensis. The sequence continues at coordinate 1,841,353 of NC_089955.1, read as the reverse complement.
TCAGAACCTGTTCAAAGTAGGTCTCTCCCCCCTTCCACCCACGTCCAACTTTGGCAATGAGTTTTCGCTCGTGCACGATGTTTCACGATACTGATCGAGTCTCATACTCCACTCAGATACATAACTTGAAAGGCGCGAATGGGACCAACACTCTCCTCATAGACACTCTGGTCGACTACTTTGCTTCCCCAAAATACAGAGAAGCTCACCCGCCACCTCCCTATCAACATTCGTCCACGCAAAGTAGCGGTCATCCCTCTCTAGCTCCGTCGGCTGTTGCAAGCGTACGGCCTCGGATTGTGGCAAAGGTGGAAAGTCGATATAAGGGCCTACCTTTGCCTTCCACTCGACCTTTGGCTGGTGGCAGGAGAGTCGTCTCAACCCAGGGAGCGCAAGTAAAACGGGCTGGAAATGGGGCAACCAACTCGCAAACGTCAGTGGGAGGAAGAAACGTTGTTCCATCCACACAAGACAGATCTGCTCAGGTTGCTGCTGCAGCTCGACGGATCATAGAAGCAGTGACCACCGGAGAAGCCGGACCAAGTAGAAGTACCGAGTCAGAAGAGACCAGGGTGGATGACGGAGAAATCGGGGAAGTCAGCGCAGCAGTGGTAGAAAACAGTGAGCCCGTCTCCTCTTCACTCTTATTATCAAAGCATACCCCTATCTCGCGCGACTGTGATGCTCATGCTGCGTAAGCACCCGCAGGCATGTCAACGTATACGAGCATTGATCAGTCAGCTCCCCTCTCCCCATTTCAAACCCAGGCGCTCATAGACGCCAACAATGCACAATGGCAAGAAAGAATTTCGGTACTCGAAAAGACGCTCATTGAACAAATAGAAAGGCTCAGAGGAGAGATGAGGGAAGTGAAAGCCCATGTCAACGAGCTTGAGGCAAGGGTGACAAAGGACGATGACGAAGGGACAGCGGTAAGTGCCGCGTTACGCTCCAGCTCATCAGAGCTTGGACTGACTTTACGTTTGTGAAGGCGGCCGGTCGGGCGCAGAGAACGTGGAGTCCTTGGCAAGGACGAACCCACTTCCGAACATCGTCTGATGCGAGACCTTCGCGGTCTACGCAGTCCAAAATATCTCAGACCCCTGCCGTACCGTCGACTTCTCAGGCGCCTTCGAATTTAGGCAAACGGCGATATCCTGAGCCAATCCCCCTTTTCGACTCGACATCTTCAGATCATATGACAGATCGGTCAGAGGCGAAGCGAGTGAGATTTGACGGTCGGGAGGAAGGTCAGCTACACCCTGGATTCCGCACGCCATCTCCCAAGAAGGCCATGTCCTCCGCGTTTGGACCTGATTTTTTCGCTCGACCCAATCCTGATGGAACGACGTCCAGCCCACCAGAAATTGTAGAGAGAAGTATCGTTCTCCCACGAACTCCGTCTCCTTCTCGACAGGGTGTTGTTCCAGATAATTCGCAAACCCCTCGCTTGCCGAATACCTGGCGGAAAGATGAAGAGATGGACGATGAAGATGTAATCACCAAAGCCGTCACAACAACCAAAGATAACGTCTCACGCACACCCATGTCTGTGGCTATGGCACCTGAGTTCTCCAGTACGCCTGAGCCGCCTTTACGACGACCCATCAGTCCAACGATGGAGCGGTCTGTTTCGGCCTCCTCTGATAGACTCACACCAGGGCGCATTTTGATCAGTTTGCCCGGTTCTACGCCTGCCTCTTCCGAGCTTGGCAGTGATCGACGAGAGACGAAACGGGCAGATCAAATCGAGACCGTGCAATTGTCGACTGTGACCGATCTTGAGAGAATTGAGGAGAGCGAGGAGCTATCCAGCCGACCGACACCATCCCCTGTTGGACCATTGCGCTTTCCTACTGTCAGACCAGGGGCCGGCGATAGTTTCCTCGCAACTCCAAGTGGAATGAACCCCAAACGACACCCCCCACACTTGTCCCTCCTCGCACCACCTGCTTTGATATCTCGAAATTCAAGAGCCGGCTCGGAGCTGCCGACACTTTCTCGTACACTGTCGCCGCCTCCTCGACCCCGATCCGCCTCTGCTATCCATGGTGCCTCCACCCCTCCGAGACACACATTCCCCCTCAATTTACCGACTTTCGACCAGCCTCGAGTACGATCTGCGTCAGCGGACTATATGCACGTTGCGATGCACGGGCTGGAAGATGATGGACTTGGAGGCTTCGGAGATGAGGACGGAGTTGGCTTGCACGATCTTGCAAGCGCGGGAGGTGGTGTTATCTGGGCAGGTGCAGGAGGGGAAGTGGAACGGGTGGGAGTGGGGCTGGGAAGACTGGGTAAAAAGAACGAGGAAATCATGACGCCCGCTCATCGAACAATGTTAGGTACGGAGAGGTACAATGATACAAGGTTCGGTGATATCCCGGTGGGGATGTGGGAGTCTCCTAAAGTGGATCTGAGTGGGCCTGAGACGCCCTTTTAGCGAGGAACGGAGAGCGATGATTGTCATGCGGAGTGGGAGCGGGAAGATGATAGATCGTGCCTCTATCTTGACTGATCTTGGCAATAGCTATCATTGATAAATGATCTTCAAATATCGTATACGATCTTGGATTAATGATGCTCGCATGTAAATTGCGAATGAATGGAGAATATGCTCTTGCGGCCAAGTGAAGATTACAATACTGCATACATACATAAACAAGGGGGAAAGCGAGACGCAGTCAAACAGAGTGGAACGAGGCGAACCGGTCCTCCCGTGTCACTTCTCTACTGTACAATATGAGTATTATGAACTTGCTCTGGTGACAGAAAAACATTCGCGGCTGCAGGAAGATGTCGACATCGGAGATCAGCTTTTGAATTGAGTTCGCTTACACGATCCGCCGCCAGCTCCGTCGGCTGCTCCTGAAGTAGGTGTGGTCGCATTCGAAAATCCGCTGGATGCAGCTGGCATCCCACCACCAGCTGAACCACTAGTCACAGCATTGTTGACAGCTGGGATGAAAGCGCTGTTGGTTGTGGCACGATCTGTCGATGTTGCATCTGTCGGAGACGAGGTAGGAACGGCTGCGGCGGAAGTGACGACTGACGGAGATGGAGAGTCACTAGAGGAAGAGACTGTATCCGCAGGGGACAGATCCGCAGCAGCTTCGGCGGTCGTCGTGTTTGACGTAGTGGCTACCGAGGATGAAGTGGCAGCAGCTGCGACGGAAGTGTAACCAGATGAAGAAGAGTCCGTCCCGTCGACGGAAGACTCCATTGGCGAAGAGGAAGTTGATGAGCCGGAATCAGACGACGATATGGAAGAACTGGCCGGAGACGAGGTGGAGGACGAGTTTTCGGAGGCAGAAGGAGATGCAGCTAACGCAGCAGGGCTGGTGGCGGTGATAGTGACGCCGGCAGAGGCGGATCCTCCAGCAATGGCGGCACTCGTAGCGGCAGCGGCGGGAACAGCGAGAGATCGCAATGGACTTGGATCATTGTGAGGAGAGGGAAGTTGGTATTCCCAGACTATGGTGAAGATCTTGTTCAGCTCTTCGATTTTTGGCGAAGGGGGGAGTAAAAGTAAGAGGAGAGAGACATGACTCACCTTGATTGTTGTTGCCTGTTTCACATTGTTCCGTCTCTGCACCTTTGTCGCCCTGAGTCAAGCATTGGGTCCCTCCAGTGATGGCGATACGCTTATCACCGGTATGCCACCACTCTTGCGACCCAGCACCGGTAAGACGCTTTGAGACCTATAGCAATGTCCAAGTCAGTCTGCTCAGCTCAGCTGCATCTTGTTGTTGACCACTCAAAGGCCCACGTCACAAACAACACGACCAATGTACTGTCGTACTCGTACTGACCTTCAACGGCCCATCATTCTCTGGAAAATCACCGGCATCAAGGACGAAGGTCTTATTGGCGTTCGAGACGTAAATGGCATCTGAGCCATACTCCTTGAGATCCCACACACTCGCCTGTTCACAAGGCAGGGAGACTACGGCGAGACCGTCATAGAGGTCCTTGCCGTTCGTACCGGCTGTGTTCGCCTGGAGATCGTTTGCGGCTCGACCGGTGGCGACGGATAGACAGAGATTGTCGCGTTGGGCATAGATGAGGGTATTGAGGACGGTGTTTCGCTTGTCCAGTACGGGTGTGGCACGGGCCAATACGGGCAGAAGAAGAGCGAAAGCGATTTTGATGAACATGGTGGACATGTGTTTCTGTTCTACAGACATGTGAGTCGCTCTGTGATCGAACACGAGCCGTCCGAGCCGGACTATATACCGCGAGCAGGAGTTAGGGGACATCAACGTTCTCTGTGGAGCAACACTGATTTGACCTCCTTTGAGGTCTGACTCCTGACCAGTCTGCACCCCTTTGTCCCCGGAGCTCAGGGGTGAGTACCTCCATTGATCAGGAGTCAAAGGAGTCTTAAACCAATCGCCTTTATGAGCACCTGGTCCAGAGCGCGATGACAAGGATTGGCCTACATTGTGAAATCAGTGACACCTCGCCCTTCAATCTTCCAAAACATCCTTTGACCGCGACACCCCTGGGGCACGGGACTTACAGGCCCACCGTGTCTGGACCTCCAAAAGGGCAGACTCTATCAGCTGTTACTCGGACTCTCAAGGACTGTGGTAGTCGACAGAGTGAGATGTAGCACTTCAAGTCGCTTCGATACAATACTTATTCGCGATACATGTACACGCAGCATATCATCATTACATCTACTGTATTTGAGACATTGTCCTTATCTACTCAAGTCCATGCATGTTGTGCCGATTGCTGACAGGTGGGATCAGCACCGTACCGGATTGACCTTTGCACATAGACTTACAGGACATCGCTAGCCATCCCCCTACAGCCCCCGCTTACTCCTACAAGCTTTGGCAGAGGTGGCACTGGCCTCGGCTTCAGCTGTGGTAGTAGCGGCAGCCTCGACAGAGGATGATGGAGTAGAGATTTCGGACGATGAAGAAGAAGATAGTGGCGTAGCGGTGGATGCCCAAGTTTGGGCAGGTGGAGATACCAACGGAGTCGGGACGTAGGTATATGGAGATTTCTTGCCGATCGTCCAAGCTACAGTACCACAACAGAGTAAGTTATCAAACCAGAATCTGTGCAGCCAATCAACAGTGCGACACGGCACGAAAGGCAAGGCAAACGCAACGCAAGATGTGGAGATTTATAGTTGATCGACAGACATAACGTACCTTGATTAGTTTCGCCGTTGGTGCATTCATACAGGTCGGCGCCGTCTTTCGCGTCGCCGTCATACTCCTCCACGCAGAGATTGGTTCCATCAAGCTGGATGCGTTTGTCCTCTGTGAAGTTCCACGTCGTGTAATTGTGGACATCTACAACTTTGGAGATCTGTCGGTGAAGCAAGTCACATCAGATCGTTCAGTGATCCGTTCCCGTGGGGTCAGAAGTCGTTACGAAGCGACTTACTATCAAATGTCCAGTGCCTCCTGGAAACGCATCGATCGTAGCGCCCAGCATCCATTTCTCAGAAGTGCCCGACACGAAGACCGGAGTCCCGGACGACGAGTTGGAAGCCGAACCCGAAGCCGAGACGAAGGTCATCTCCCACGTACTGGCCTGATCACACGGGAGCGAGATGACGGGCATACCATCGTACAAAGGGGCGGCGGATAGACTCCCGTTAGAGGCGACAGAGCGGGAGGATGCGGATAAGCAGAGATTGTCCTTTTGCGAATAGATGATAGCTTGAGTCGAGGTGCTCACATCTTCCCTTTTGATTGCTACCGGAGAAGCGGAGACGAGAGCGGGCAAGAGTGCAAGAGCGAGATTCAAGAGCATGATGCGTCCGGCTCTGATATGATGCTTGATACGATGCACTGGTAAGATGTCTGGAGATGTCAAGTGGCAAGTGGGCGGGTGACAGAGAGCAACCTGCCATCCTTTTTTACAGTTGTCATGCTCCAACCCTCGCACAGCCCGCTTTGCAATCAGCATCAGCAGCTGCAGCACTCCTTTGCTCCATTTCCCCTCGAGTTTCACTTTACCATCATCCTCGTCGCAGCCAGATTGACTGGAAAAGGGGACGATGAGATGAAACCGGTGCACGATGCATCGTCATAGCACCCGTCACCCGACACAGAATTAGAAACGGCTTCGTCTGACCAGCCATTATGTCTATATATAGCAGTGGGCGGTGAAGACGCTCTCAAGAGTGCCACTAAAGTGTACAGTATATGGTGGCGCTGACACTGCAGCTGGCACGCACCGCTGCTGCTTTGAAAATAACGTCTCCAATACTCGTCTCCGATCCTTTGTAACGTGTGAAGAGAACCTTTCGTCCAGGTCGCAGCCTACATGTTTGGCTCATCATATATCTTGAATGTTGCTAATCTGGATCATTATATTTCCCTTTGATATGTCATTATTGTCCGTGCATCGTAAGATGGAGTATGGGGGTGGGAATCTATGTTTCAGGAAGCGCATCTCTCTAACACATGGAGAGAGCGATACGTCCAATGAGCATGAATGAGAAACCCCAAACGGCAGCACCCTTCGCGTCCATACCCAAAGCGGCCGAGCTTCGGGCAGCGGTGGTCGAAGCTGCTCCAGAAGCGGCAGTGGATGTGGCTGACCCGGATCGAGAGCCACTGGCAACCGCACCGGCACCGTTGCTGCCGGCAGCAGAAGCGGAAGGTGAAGCGGACGATGATGACGAGGAGGAAGATTGGTTGGTGTAGGTTAAGAAGTCTGGGAATGTGACGTTCGTCTCGACGTATGGCGTGGTCCAGTTGTACGCGGCAGCGATAGGGACAACGTATTTGAACGCAGCCCTGATCTTCTCGTAGTAGGTCACCATTTCAGACATGGTGAAGTTGTCTGAACATTGGGCAGTCAGTAATTGGTTTCCGCGGTCGACACGATTAGAGACGAGGAACGATGACTTACTGAGCTCATGGTTTAGGACAACGGGTCCGCTAGAGGTATAGGTTCCGTTGCCAACCTTGTCAATGACAGCTTGGTAGTTCAATCCGACATCTTCAGCTGTCACACCGTCTGTTCCGACTTTCCAGTCCTCCTATGAAATGGGTCAATACCAGTCCTTTCAGCAAAGCATCTTTCCACTTACAGTGTCGTCCGACCAGACGATGTTAGTCAAGTTTAGGCTCTCAGCGATGAGTCGGATACGGTTGTCAACGTCGCCGTAAGGGGGGCGCCTGTCGATCCAGCGCACATTGTCAGCTTCAAGAGCTCACAAGATACTACAGACATGTTTTGCACTTACCAACACTTGGGAGTGACACCGAGAACGGTCTGGATGGCTTTCCGAGTGTAATAGAGTTCAGCGAAAGCCTCCTCGTTGGTGAAGGAGGTCATGTACCTGTCATGAGGATGGACCATCAGCCTGGACTGGGGCGAATACGACAATGGCCAGCTTACTGATGGGACCAGGTGTGAACACAGATCTCGTGACCATCGTCTAAGCCTCGGAGAGCTTGGAGCGGCCAGTCCATGACGTTACTACCGATGTAGAACCTATGACTTCGTTGTGAGCCACAACAATTTTAGCCGAGCGCTTGAGCCACTCACATGGTAGCCTTTTGTCCGTTGTCTCGGAGATAGTCGTAAAGCGCATTATGACTACAGTTGGGTCCGTCGTCGAAACCGAAGCCCCAAGTGTCTGGCTCGGGAACGGTAGTGATGTCGGCGTGAAGACCAGTGTCTGCTGCAGGGGTGGTACATTGTCTCCAAGTCCACCAACAATCGGGATCAGAGTTGTTGTATGCGACGCCGGTGAAGTTACCGGTGTGTGAGCCCTTTGGTCCGATGTTGGGGAATTTAGAGTTGACGGTCGAGTTGATACTTGCAAAGAGCGTGGTAGCGTCATTGTCACCGGGGACGATTTCGGCAGTTTGCCAGATGGTTGGGAAACCTGATTTAGCATTGAGAACGGGGGTGTAGGAATAGGCCGTGCATTCCTGTGTAGGGTCTACCGTAAAAAAAGACAGTTATGAGGATTGACCAACGTATGCGATTTCCATGGAGTCAAACACCACTCACCGATGCTCTGAGCAGCGCTAGCTTCATCCGTGACCGCTTGTCTGGGTCCCAGAGGTCTCCTGGATTGCAACGATCTCAACTCGGCTCTGGAGTTGATGACGGGTCCTCCCGGATTTCGACGCGCGATCTCGTGTCCACCACACCCTGTGTGTCCGAATACCTGGCTCGCACCCACGGTGAGAGCGAGGAGGACAACAGTCGTGGCTTGAAGCATTGTTGGTTCAGAGAAAGAAAGAAAGAAAGAGAGAGGAGGGATGTAGACGGATTTATGAGGGGAAAAAAGGAAGAGAGGAGAGATGATGATACAAGACAAACACAACTTTTGACTAGAGTGAAAAGGATTCTGTCCTTATTAATAAATCCTTTCACCCCGATAGCTCGGTTGTTGACAAAAGGAGCGGTGTTTCCATCTTGGTGCTATGTTCTATCATCACCCTGCTAAAACCCCTTCTCCTTCGCTCTCGCCCTCGGACATATCTGCACAGACCACTCACTATCATCACCACCACACTGTGATACCAATTAACATAACGCGATGGAAGGCAGCGGGATGGTGTTCAGGATGCAAAAGTTGCACAGGAGAGAGGGTAAAAGGGTCAAAAGTGTTCTATTTTGGGAATCCACTCGAAAAACACGCGCATGCCGAAACAAAACAATGATCAACTGCGCGGCACTTGTCCCTTGGTGCACATGGAGTGGAGGGCAGCAACGACATCATATCGTCACCAGAGTTCGTAAAGATGCACTGCATGACTGTATGTCTTGTGTCATGAACCTCGTTTACTACCTCTCTCCTCTACCATCTGAGCCATCTTGTCACCTTCGTCTGTGCCTAACGCTTTGAAACCGTTCACAACACCTCTCCAATCTCCGTCCGAAGCCTCCTGAGACAGCTTGAACCGTCCTTCTATCCTCTCTATCGTTATCTCCATTCCGATGATACCCTTCTTGTGAAGATCGACATACTTCCGTGGCGCATCGCTGACCTTCCAAGCTGCCTCCATCCCTTCCTTGCCCGATCTTTGTAACATGGATGCTTCGCCTTCTCGCGTGAGATCTTCCACCTGTTGCTGGAGGAACGATCCTGTCGTCTCGTCATTCCGATGATATATCTTGGCTCGACCGTACACTTGGACAGCGGCGTAATCCCATGTGGGGACCACTTTTCCATGGACAGGTTTTGACTCGGTGTAGAATTTCGGGGTGATGTAAGAATGAACGGGGGCGTTGAAGAGGATCAAGACTTCTTCTTCTAGTTGATCGTCCTCCGAGTGGAGAATGGAGTCAATCATCGCTTTGGTCTGTGGGTTCGCCCTGGCGATATGTGCGCGTAATCTCCCCTTGTTCTCCGGGTCATCTTCGACCGTGTCAAGGACGAATGGGATATGAGTGGTTTGAAGTGTAGCATATTTGGGATTAGGAATAGAGGTGGTAAACAAGCCAAGGGGGTATTGACGGACGAATTGGTGGAGCGTGGAAAGATCGAGCTCTGCGTGCTCGCGACGTATATACATGGTTTCAAGTGGGATCTATGAGGATCGTGGAATATGAGGAGACCGAGTAGGCATCTATACCAATGGGAATGAAGACGATTCGTGCTATCAATCTCATCCAACATGATTAGGCGCCGGCAAGTACTTGCCCGTTTTGAACGAGATCAGATTACGTACACAATTGCCTGCATGCTTCCGCGTGCTTGTAAATGGGTCACGAGCTGCTGCTGCTGCTTCATGAACTGGACACTCGTGAGCATCATTGCTGACATTCAAAGCGTGTCACAAAGCAAGATCGTACTCAAACTCATGCATTGGACACGGACAGGTGCTCTTACCACTCGTCGCAGGCTGCGAATGATGATCGCTGTGAGCAAGTGGGAAGTTTGGCCCACAAGCAGGTTGACTCGACTTGCCGTCGACGGGATGCATGCACGTCATGGTGAGTCTGAGTCTGGACTGAGTCTTTGTGGTAGCCAACAATTCCAAAAGGTTCGATACCGGGAAAACGGAGGATCGGACAACCGGCAAGGCTCAAGTTACTACTTGCGATTCCAATCGCGGAACGAGCGCGTCATCGAGTGCCCCGTCCCCCGCGAGCATAGGCTCTATACAGCCAAGTTGCTGGTTGCTGGTGATGCAAACAAGGATGCAATGGGACCCCACGGGACGGTCTGCAGGGAAATGTGATCCCCCATATGCGCCATCACTTGTGAATTTCCCTGATTCCAAGCGAGGTGATGATCGTCAGTCCGCCAAAACGTTCATGTCTCGTCAGAAAGTGAGATCTCATCTCATTCCAGTCGGATTCCCACAATCGGAATTCTCTCCATCGGATGACGTTGTTTCTTTTTTCTTTTTTCTCTTTTTGTTGTGTGTTCCGAATCCAGTGTCACCGCTCAGCTGACTTGTGTCTCGACTTGCGTTGTGTATGTTAACCCGCATGTGATCGTATCACCACATTTCGATGTAATGTTCGCGATCGTGATCGGATCGCAAAGGTGAACTGAAAAGTCTGGGCACAGTTAGGTTTGGTGTAGAATGGATGAAACACTTGCAGTAGTCTTCGATGCGTCTGCTTCGATGCGTCTGTTCTTGTTTGATGAACAAATACAAGCGACCAGATTTGAACCGGTCTACAACATCCCCTTCTGGTCAGACCGCCGACTGACACTCACACCACACGATGGACTCTTCCATACTGGCCGTTGGACCAAAGACCGATCGGTCGATCTTCTTCCTCATCACTACCCCTCTGCTGCTCCTGTTGAGCTACCTGATCCATTCAGCATGGTCATTTCGACAATCCAAAGCGGCCACACGTCGATCACGGCGAATATCAGAGGAAAGCGCAAAACGACCGACCATCATCATCGGTGACGAGGGCGAGCTCAAGAAGCAGAAGAAGGAGACCGCAGCGGAGAAAGGGGTGGCGACCTCGGAAGTAGTCGAAACACAGAGATATCTCGGTATCTTTGAGGCGTTGGAGAATTCCGAGGTGACGAGAGAAGAAAAGGAGAGGCTCAGAGGGGACAAGGCATTGTATCATCAGCTTCAGAACATTGAGAATCATCCAGGTGAGTGGGGCCGAGCATCGTCTTAGCAGACTTCCATGTTGACGGCTCTTCTCGCGATGACAGATGCCACTGCTGCAGCTCGAACACGCCTCTCTCAGCTGTTCGATCAGACAGTGCACGCTGCACTACAATCACCTTCCTCCACCATTCTTGCCGTCAACACCTACACTCCCCGCGCTCTCGAACAACATTTCGTCCGAGAACACACTAGCAGCACCAATCGCTACGAAGCGTATCTTGCCAGACGGAAACAGGGTGGACCCCGTGAGCTTTTCCCAACCAGAGAACATGCCGTTCGCTGGTTACGGACTGCGGCAGTGGTGAAATACGTGGATGGGGGCTGGGTAGCCAATGTCCTGGGCATTGACACGTGCGCACCAGAAGGTAGTAAGACTTTAGGAAGCGACTATCCCGGAGGTCCAGAGAGAAGAGCTGGGAAACTTGCTTGGCAGGTTATCAGCGAAGAATTTGGTGATGGTGATTTGGACAAGAATCACGTCTACGTTTACAACGAGCTGTTGAAAGGACTTCACCCATCAGGCGAATCGGCGACAGGTGACGAATCCCACTTTGATGGTATGGCCGAAGATCAAGGATCACCGAGATGCTGGACCGCTGCGATCGCTCAACAGTGTATCGGGCTTCTATCCTCCACCGAAGACTACTTCCCGGAAGCCCTAGGCTTCAACATGGCTTACGAGACGCTGCCCTATCATCTTTTGGTCACTTCGAGAGAACTGCGAGAATTGAAGATCGACGATTACTATTTCGCCCTGCACATCACCATCGACAATCCTGATTCGGGCCATGCAGCCATCGCAAGAGCATCCGTCGATCGATATCTGGAAGGTGTAAGGGTCAGAGATGGTCAAGAAGCGATGGAACGCATGTGGAGAAGAGTACAGGCTGGAGTGGTTCTTGCCGACGGTCTCCCTACGACGCCTTGGGCTCCTGTCGATTTTGCGGTTGACCCGATCACGCGGATCTGGAAGCCTATCCCACAAAAGGCGGTCGTTGTCGGTCCGACAGATATCGAGTCACGGTTGGTAAAGCTGTTAGGTCGAAAAGCTAGCGCAGCAGAGAAGATGCATTGTCCTTCCAGAATCTTGATCAAAGGTCACACTATCGAATATTGGCTTGCGCCAGCCACTTTCACTTTCGACAAGGGACTCGAGTTCGTCAGAGCATTGGCGGAGAAACGACCGTGGGTCTCTCCTGGTAGTTCACCGAAAAGCAAACTCGTCCAGGAGTTAGAATGGGGAGGCAGGATGTTCGGCGCGTTTTCCAGAGATGAGGTGAATGTGGTAAAGAGGTGGATCGAGTCACTCGGCAAAATTGAGTCCTTAGAAGGGTCATATGAGAAGTTCATCGGTCTCCAAGAGAAGCATACCAAAAACGCCCGACCTCAGCCTAACAGGCAGATTTCTCCTACCTCGCTTGCTCGATCCGCGAGATCGTCCTCCGAATTACCTCGATCCCTCTCTTCTCTTGCGTCAACTGCCACATGTGCAAGCAGGCCACTCGATATCAAACACTTCGCACCCGTATGGTTTACGTCAATCGCTCTTCTCGAGCGATTTCCCCTCTCGCCTGCCAAATTCGCCTCACCGTTGGGATCCTCTGTGCTTCGCATCTTACGAGCACAATTGGGTTTCCCGGCATTACATACCAACGACGATATCTGCGCTGGGATGGATGACGTTCATGCGGAGATGGACGGACCTGCCAACGTGTTGGGGTTATGGGAGATCGGGGACGATATGTGTCGAAGAAGAGGTATCACACCGCCGGCGACACAGGTCGAGCTACTTGACTGGATCGAAGTTAATCAGTCCTCGTCTATCGCGACCTTCTGCGACGACATGCTTCAACTCCGCTGGTCACCGTATACTCATCAGGCGACACTCCTCGGGCTTGTTTACGGCTTTGCGGTGCAACTCTACCGTTCCGAAGGTGTGATGAGCATGGCCACAACTGAAGAACGAGTGATTCTCAGTAGGATCGCAAGGGAGATCATCGATACTACATCTGCTTGTGTGGAGGAGCAATCTCAGGTAAAAGGGTGGTGGGAACATTTTGTAGGAGGGTATGAGCGGGTCACGAAGGAAATAGGGACATTTGCATAGGAATGGGGAATCGACCAATCAATCATCTGTATCTAGTTAGTAGTGTACTATCTTTCAAATTGCATGTTACCAAGTATCGATATGGGTTACGTCTTCGTGCTGCTTGTGAACAGAGCAGATACGGATCGCTCAGTCAGACCATGAGTAGTAGTAGTGAGAGCGTATAACTAAGGTTAGCAGAGATGGTCGGCCCTCTGATGCCAAGCGAGACTGCACAAGTGGGGGGATCCAACAAATGAGGCTATTATGATTAATGCCTCGCTCTCTGACTTTGTAGGTGAACGACCAAGACGAACGGGAGATAGCAGTGACGAGACAGCATTGGGATGTTCAGTCCATGAGTGATATATCGTCGATCGCATTGGGACAGTCATACGCAGCTCGACAGATCGGACCTTGCACTTGACCGTTTATCACCATCATCACATCGAAATCGTTGTTACGGTCACAACCAATAACAAGACCGTCCATCCTCATACGACTTGGACCCTCCGAGGTCGATCGAAGAGGCGCTTGCAACCAACCTCTTCAGAAGCTGAACAAGCAGGGGCCAGAGCACCTAGCCTCTCCTCTTGTCAAGAGTACGTTTGACTTCACATCCAACCCATCCATAAGTTCGTCTCTGGATTTCCTCTACTACCTACCACCACCTGTATCTCCCGATTCACAACTTCTGAAAAATCGCGATGGAGTTCTACTTGGGCTAACACCATGATGACCTACGTATCGCAGTGGACATGTCAGGTATGGACAACAGTGAGTCCCCTGTTCTGCTCTCGCTCGCTCGGAATGAATCCTTCGTCATGTCCTGCGACAGCACTGATGCTGATTACCTCTCACTTGATTAGTGGGCTCGACGGGGTCGGGAACCATGACCATGAAGATGTATTTCCACGGTAGTATAGGCACAGATAGTGAGTAAAGTGTCGACGTAGCAATTCCCCCGCTGATCTCTTCCCCTTTGCCCGATTCCCATCATCTCTTTTCTTCTCATCATCTCTCCTGCATCCGCGATCATCTTCATCTCCTCCGTCTTGCTCATACATCGCGTGACATCTATACTATTCCCTTTTGACGTTCTTCCGTTTTCCCTACCTCTCAGTGCTATGGTTCGCATCGTGGATGCCATCGTCGGCCGGGGCGACTGTCGGGGTGTGTATCGGTCTTTTCATCTTAGCGATCTTTGAGCGGTATCTCATCGCTTTCAGACGAGCTTGTGATGCCTCATGGCGAAAGGGGTAAGCTTCGGGTCCGATCTCCCTCCTCCTCACATTCCTTCTGCCTATGATCAGGTAGGACATAGATGTCTACGTTACTTCGTGTGACAGACTGTTTTGGGTTCAGGACTGACTATTTTATCTTGGTCGAAAGACAAATCGGATACTCTCGTCCTACTTCCGAAGGTAGTCTTCCGTCGACTGGAAAAAGTACAGCTCTGCTCATCCCTCCCAACTCATCGCGACGATCTTCTACCCAGAAAGACCTATACAGTCCCGACTATCCCACCGAACAAGAGAAACCACTTGGTGACTCTGCCACCTCATCCAATTCATCGTCGGGAAATATAAATCCTTCGGCACCGGCACCCTCATATTCCCTCAATCTGAGTGCGGAAGGGGAGAAAGAGAAACAACGAGAGCAGAGTCACAGTCATTTGCCGAGAGCTGTGAGGAGGACGCTGGATCCGGGACGAGAGGGGAGATGGAGTCGACCATTTAGATGGGGTGTAGATCTCCCTCGGGCATTGTTGCAATCGCTACAAACGTTGATTCACTATTTGCTCATGTGAGTGATCGCCCTTTCAACCATGACGCAGCACTGACACGAGGTGACGTGCTTGGCTTATTGCAGGTTGGTAGTTATGACATTCAACATATGGTGGATCATATCTGTAGTCGTCGGAAGTGGTGTAGGGGAGATGCTTTTCGGTAGATTCGGATCAAGTCATGCGGGACATTGACCCGACAATTGTCCGCTGTAATGTACTAGTTAATTCCATGCGATCGTCGTCTGTATATATCTATTTTTCCTCTTCTATTCTGTTGATCAGTGTGCCTACGCCGTGGGACACGAACACGCGGAACTCGTCTCCGTCCTTGAGTGTTGTCCGGGGGGAAGCGGTCCATCCGACACCTGCGGGAGTTCTATTGATTCGACATCGGTTAGCTGTGACGGAGCGCATATACTGGACCATGGCTGTCGTGCTCACCCTGTGATGATCACAGTGCCCGGTAAGAGGGTTGTCCCTTGTGAGAGGAAAGACACGATTTTAGGAATCGAGAAGATGAGATCGCTACGCCGAGTAAAGGCGGTGCTTAGCACTACTTGATCCGTTTGGATAGATGTGCAGTTGGTCGGATGACTCACTCCAGTCCGCTATCTTGGACAGTATTGCCATTCAGCACACCCTTGATGTTCACTTCTGCGAGGCTCTTCACTTGGTCGAGATGAGCGAGAGCAGGACCGATCGGACATGCTCCGTCGAATGACTTCGAGTAACACCATTGGGATTGTCTGAATTGGTTTTCGCGGGAAGAGACGTCGTTGGACGCCGTGATTCTGGTATGGTTTCGTCAACATTTGGTAACTCTTAGATCTCATATCCACCGATTGTTAACAGTCAACAGAACGAAGGTCGAACGGCCGAGGGCGGAGGAGGAAGAAGGACCAAAAAGATCTGGGATGAACCCACCCCAAAACATAGTCCAAAGCCTCTTCCTCGGACACGTTCTTGCATTTCTTCCCGATGACCACAGCCACTTCAGCTTCGTAATCTGCCGCATTGTCCTCCAAGAACGCCTTGGGGAGAGTCGTCGGTGCGGGGAACGGATCGCCGATGCTCGTACTGGGCTTCATGAACAGGGTAGGGGTTTGGGGGATCGCCATTCCCACTTCGTGAGCATGCTTGACATACTGAGGTAGAGTGATCAGGTATCAGGTAAGCGCTGATCCTCTTTTGGTCTCAGAGGTCCCGTCGAGGCAGGGTGATTGCCTCACAGGGGGGAGAGTAGGAGGGCTGAAGGTGGGAGGAATGAAGAGGAGTGCGAGTCATATCCCAAACCCACGTTCAGACCTATACATCTCACCGTCCCCACTTCTTCCTGAGCGAGGGGGCTCAGCAACCTCTCGACGACCTCCGTCCTCCCCGTCTTCTCGCCGGGACTCAAAACCGATTGACCCGAGAATACATCCACTTCTATAGGCTTAGACTCGTATGAGGCGACACCCACATCGAGGGTCGGGTCAACAGGTTCACCGATCAGAGGCGTGGAAGAGGTGGAGGAGGATTTAGGGATGAAGCGGATCAACCGGGTGAACGATGACATTGTGCGTTGGTGAGTGTGGTTGTGGATAGATGTCAAAGAGTTGATTGAGCTTGATGTGAGCGTGAGCGATGATGTCCCTCTGATCCATCGACCGAGCATATCTTGTTTGAGATGTTTCAAGTTACAGACGATGCACAGAGTCAACGAGATCAAGATGCGTTTCCTTTCGAAACTCCTCCGCTTCCGCTTGACCTACCTCGGCCCGAGAATATGCGGTTGAGTCGATATGGTGTGCTTGGAAAGTCTATCTATAGCAACCGGTCCGATTAAGATCACCTTGCCAGCTTCGGATGGACCCATACATATCAACATCTTTCTTCTGGTTCAGTCCGCCTCTATCACTCCCACCTTTGCGACACCTGCACAAGCGCAGTCTTGACAATCAAAAAAGGGGAAAGACCAACAGATCCATGCTGAGCCGTATCGTCCCAGTCCGACTCTCCCCTCGGCTGCGTCAGACGACTTGTGTCCGTACCATGTCTTCTTCTTCAAATAAGGACCCCGTCAACCTCATCTCCGTCAACACTTTCCCGGATAGGGCGAACAAGGTCATCGGATCTGTCATCGAGGTCGTGAAAGACAAATACACCATAGTCCATGCTGGGAACTCCACGAGTGAGTATCTCAAGTGTGACGAGTCTGTAGACGCGTGACCGATGGTCAGGTTCTGGATGATAGAATGGAGGGGACGGACGAGTTTGTGATTCGGCAGACTGACGATTGTGTGGTCACGTTTTGGTCACAGCGATAGAAGGGGTGAGATCTCTGCTTGAATCGACACAGCCTCCTCCAGGTATACTGGTGAGCATGGCCCATCCTCCAAATTATAATTCACGAGCACACTGACCAGATGCATCTACTGATCCCAGTTCGCTGCATCTATGGTGAGTCTGTCAAGCTGCTTTTACTCTCACTTCCGTCCCATGCTGACTTGACTTGACTTTCCTTTCACTCCCACTGCCACTCCCAGTGGACACCCGAACAACAAGCGGAGATCCAGCAGATCGCAAAAGATACTATCCCGGAGATCAAGACGCACGCGATCCCTTCTGGTCTGCAACAACAGGTCGGCGTGGAAGGCGTGATCAGGTATCTGGTGGAGAGGATTGACGAGATCATGGCGACGAAGTAGACTGTGGGGTGACATGCAGGAACGCAGGTCTGGTATGGGTTTCGACAGAGGCGTTTGTCTAGCATTGAGCAATGGAGGAGATGAGGGTGTGAGTAGCAGGCTCTCAGCGGTGGAACGCCGACCGAACGTGATCTGAGGGTTCATCTTGACGGCGCCGGCGAAGGAAAGGCGGCGCAAAAGTCCCTAAGACAGCGCCGCCGAGTATGCCGAGGATAAGACACGCCAGGCTCGAACGACATGCGATGTATATACATGTGCTGTGAAATGGTCCTGTCGCAGAATGGTCTATGCTATCACGCGTCCAAACACTGACAAAGCTCAGTGACACCTTCGCCCCCGCACGTCTTTTCCACACCCGCGTCTGTACAACCAAACACAACTGGCCAAGATCGTTCGAGAGCATGTCCTAGAAGAGAGGCAGCACCGTTGATCAGTTGATGGCAAAGACAGATTGTGGAAATGTGGGTGTTCACCTAATGTCGGATTGCTCGGTTCGTCGTTGTGCCATCCTTCCTTCCAGATCCAGTGTTCTGGCGGAGCATGGAATTTCGATCGAAGATTTACGTATGATTCATATTGATTGTCGAGGATCCGTCGCTTGGACACGATGAACTGTCCGGCCCACGTTGCCTATTTAGTATTCAAAGGTCAGCGAGGCCCACCCCAGTGGACACGGTCAGACAAACAGAGCTAGCACACTCACGAGAGCTGGTTCCGGTGGACAAAAGTCGTTACGAAACATGCTATATATATCGGCCATCCTGGGAAACTCCATTCCTCCAGAGTCTTTTCCGCATTGTTGTGTGATGTAAGGACCGAAAGACAAGAATCCGGTATCGGGGCGAAGGAGGTCGCGTAGACGAGGAAGGAAGACCCAGTCCCAAGCGATATGAGGCTGAGCGATCAGGAGAGCAAGATGTCAATAGAGGCATATTCGGTATTGCAGATGTCCGCAGAAATAGCGCAACGATTGACTCACCTGCATGAAGATGGTGTGTTCTGCTATGTTCGTGGGAGATGTTTCATAATGCCTCACAATATGCGACTGAGACATACATAAAAATATATATATAAGCGACCTCTTCTGTTCGATCCCTGCACAAGGCGCAAGAAACAACACTCACCAGATAGGTCTCTCCTTCTCTTCCTACGTTCGGTATCGACACCACTTCGTCTGCGAGTTCGAACAATTCTCGCTTTCCCGCGCTGTCTCTGTCCTTCTTTGAGTAGATGATGACTCGGTGGGATTTGTTGGGTGGAAGATATGATTTGACGGTTGCGATTGAGTCTCTCATTGTGTTGATGTCCTCATCGTAATGTGATACCACGCTACAAGAGAAAGTAGAGGAATCAGCTACGCGTCCAATTCACAAGCCAGAAAAGACCGCTCACATATCGAAATCACTTGTTAGACTCCAGTTCCCCCTTCTCAACGTATTCGTGCTATCTCTCCATGTACTCAGGGCACCTCTACACGATGCCATACATCAGCTCGACCCTTCTCATCGTCAAAAACACACTCGGGACGAACCGTGAACCGAACCCTAGCTGCCCAGAAGTCGCTTGAGAGATGAGCAAGATCGCCCCTATCGCAAGCAGTATCCACGTTGTTTGTCTTTTCCGAGGCGCCGTTCTCAGCTTGTCCAACGCCTCCCAGGCTTCTTCCATACTATACATCTTGCCGCTCTTCCTTTCTGATTCTGGTCGAAGACGTCCTTCTAAATCTGACGAAGACATGTGCACATGTCAATGGAGGAGAGCATAGAAAAGAAGGGTCAGAAGATGCGTTGTGATTTTAAGCGATCACTGACAAACAATAAACGAGCGAGGAATACTGGATGATGCGAAACCGACCAAAATAGTAAACTCGATAATATCTTGCAGATGGTATCAGGGAAAAAAGAAAACAGAACACCCTCACGTATCTTCTCTCTCGACATTCCAGATCATCCTTCACAGCAGCTGGAGATCAACATGCCAGAGACGGTAGTGAAGCTGCATTCCCTGTGCTTCCCAACACTGCAATTCCTCGACTCAAGACGACATGATGATATCCCCGCCGCGTCAATGTACCGCTTCTATCAACTGTATTTTGTATCGATGAGATCATTGCTTCCTGTGTACGACGCGTCATATCCCCTGATCTGCCCTTACAGCTGCGTACGACTTCAGGTCGTTAGAAGACGGTGTAGCCTGATGATAGTGGTGATGTTGTGCATCAGCTGCCATACCATCCTATCGTCACGGGTGACGGCACGATACCGCACTCACCTCCGTCAACCACGACATCTGAACCAGCCATGAATCCCATGCCTCCCATCTTGTCAGATAACATGACTGCGACAAAGTGACCTATCTCTTCGGGTGATGCGAATCTGGTGCCGAGCAAGCATCAGGAGGATCAGTGTATGGCCCTTTGTGTGTTATGAGAAGCATGCTACTCACCGTCCGACGGGTGTTCTTTTCTCCCATTCACCGACCCATGCTTTGGCGGTCTCGTCGGGGGGATTGGCAATCATGTCCGTGGAGACGTAACCCTGCCTCCAGTCAGTTCTGGCGGCTGGAACAGTCAACGGGTTGTCATTACTCACGGGCGAAACTGAGTTCACGTTGATGCCCAAATGTGACCACTCGCCTGCAAGACTCTACTCTCATGAGAAAACCAACGCTCGGACCGGACGCTTACCTTTGACAACATGGTCACCGCGCCTTTGCTAGCGTTGTAAGCCGTTTGCCGTTGCGGGTTCATCGCGACCAATCCGGAGATGCTGGAGACGAACAGAATCTGCTTGTTGAGATTGATGCCCTTCTTTCCCCAGACCTCGAGGGGCTGGGAAGGTTCGCCAGATACGGGGATGGGGAGGTCGAGCCATGATCGGACGAGCGCTCGAGCGAGATAGAAGGGTCCGAAGGTGTTGACGGCGAAGATGTTTGTGAAGTCCTCTGGACGATCATTAGATATGCGTTAGCTGTGCAATTCAAGTATCTCGGACAGTTTGTCGTCGTTCACTCACCATCAGTGTTGTCGTGTGCATCTTTCCACAGACTGACACCTGTAGCGAGGCAAGTAAGACTCGTCCGGCGCTTCTTGGCGCTCTTGAGGAGCTATAATACCATACGATACTTACCAGCATTCGCAACACCGATGTCCACCTTCTTGCTAAAAGCCTTCTCCACGGCGTCCACCATCTTATCGACCGCTTCACTCTGTGTCACCTCGCAAGAGAAAGCCTTCACTCGGACCTTGTACTTGTCCGACAATTCCTTGGCGACGGGCGTAGCATCCTTGGAGGTGTATGTGATGGCCACGTCGGCGCCTGCCTCTGCGAGCGCTGCGGCGATGGCCCTGCCGATACCTCGTCCCCCACCTGTGACCAGAATGAGCTTACCTGAGAAGTCTAGTGTGATTGGCATGTTATCGTTGCGAGCGGCGAGTGATTTACTGAACAGAACGAACAACAACAATGGCAAGGCATGAAGGTATCTCTTGCATCCATACATACAGACACCCCCTTACCTCCCCCGGCCGGGTTCATCCATTCGGCTAAACCGACATTTGGCGACTGAAAGTAACAAAGAAAAAGGAACCCGGACCGGAAACAGCGGGAATTCAAGACAACCGGTGCGGCAGTTACTTTGTCGACTTGACCTCAGTGTTGTATATGCGGGTGGATTGACGAAGAGAACAACAACAACGACCTCTCTTTTCCATTCGTCCCCCACACATCGCATCTGATCTACAAGCACGATGCCTATCGCAGTCACCTCCATCGAATCGTCAAAGTACGAGTCTCAATACGATCCCTCCAAGGTGCTGAAACATCCCGAGTTCCGCGTCCTGAACGAGGGGGATCCCGAATTGGATGATGCCGAAGCAAACGTCGCATGTGCTTACAACCCCGCTCATGAGGTGCATATGGTTCATAAACCATTGTTCAAGCCTGGCCCAGGTGAAGTCACGGTCCATGTCAGGTCTACTGGTATCTGCGGGTGAGATAAGCGCAGTACCAAACTTACAGCGGGGCTGAATCTGGTTCACTTACGCAGCTCCGACGTTCATTTTTGGAAACATGGTCATATCGGTCCTACTATGATCGTCACCGATGAATGCGGTGCAGGACACGAGTCAGCCGGACAAGTCATCGCTCTGGGTGAAGGAGTCACTCAGTGGCAGGTCGGTGATAGAGTCGCCATCGAAGCTGGTGTCCCCTGTGGCTTGGCAAGTTGTGACCCGTGTAGAACCGGCAGATACAACGCTTGTGAGTACGAACCGAACGGAATCTTCATGACCCTTAAAACTCGTGGTGGCTTACATCTGCTGGGAATCTAGGCCCCGCCGTTGTTTTCTTCTCTACCCCGCCCTATCACGGTACTCTGACGAGATACCACAATCATCCCGCGGCATGGCTTCATAAATTACCCGACAACGTCTCTTTCGAGGAGGGATCGCTCTGTGAGCCTTTGGCAGTCGCCTTGGCGGGTCTCGAAAGGGCCAATGTCCGATTAGGTGATCCGGTGGTCATCTGGTGAGTGGATAAGATCAATGTCGATCTTGCCTTTTCTGATGGCAAGTATGTAGTGGCGCCGGTCCGATTGGTCTGGTCACACTCGCCGCTGCTCACGCAGCAGGATGCACACCCATCGTCATCACCGACCTCTTCGCCTCCCGACTCGAGTTCGCCAAGAAGCTCATCCCGACCGTCAAGACTGTTGTGATCGACAGGTCGGCTTCGCCAAAAGAGGTGTCCGAGCAGATCAAGCAGGCCGCAAGAACAGAGTTGAAGTTTGCCTTGGACTGTACAGGTGTGGAGAGCAGTATCCGAGCGGGAATCTTCGTGAGTAGCTTCTACCTTCTTGTCCAAAAAACAGGCTTGTTGATTGTGGCTATGAATCCTGACTAATCTGTTACTCGCAGTCTGTCGGTTTCGGTGGCAAAGTCTTTGTTATTGGTGTTGGACCCTCGGAGCAAAGTGTAGGTTGTCTCCCATTTCGTTTCATTGTGCCTACGCTGATACAGACTATGTAGTATCCCTTCGGCTACTGCTCAGCCAACGAGATTGACCTCCAATTCCAATATCGCTACGCAAACCAAGTGCGTCAAACCCCCTACTCTCCCTTGAATGGTATATGTCAGCGCTGATCACTTCTTTCCTATCAGTACCCCAAAGCTATCCGACTGGTCTCAGGTGGTCTTATCGATCTCAAGCCTCTCGTCACTCATCGATTCCCCCTTCGAGATGCTGTCAAGGCATTCCACGTCGCGGCGGATCCAACTCAAGGAGCTATCAAGGTTCAGATTCAGGATTAACAGGATTGAGTGGTTTTCGTCTCAAATCAACATGCATATGGATATTGTTCTCGCTCGAGGCCGGATGATGATGTCTTTTTATCCGTGAGGGGGAGTTGCCGTTTGAGTCTATGAATACAGAGCATACATACAAAATGTAATGGTGGTGTTGTTGTTGTCGTAGTCGTTGTTGACGATGACGTTGAATCATGTGTTTGAATGCCTACTTCCCTTCCGCCGCGAGATCGTTGAGCACTCTACTCAACTTTTCCACGGCATCCTTAACTCTATCTCTATCTTTCTCCCTCACTCTTGGTAGGACTCTTCCGTGGAATCTATCTGGATGATAACTCCTGATAGCTTCTCGTATCACTTTTCTCAAGTCATCTCCACCCTTCGCCGCTTCATCTTCCGCCACCGCATACAGGAACGATCGCACGTTATCGATAGTAAGGTGATCTTCTGATATGACTGTGGTCGTCGAATTTGACGATCGATAAACTGGCCAAGGGATATCGTCGAATCGTAGTTCTGTCTCTTCGACTTCTCCTCCCGTTTCACCCAATTTCTTCCATCGATCTTTCCATCTTCCTCTCTCTTCTTTCCTCTTCCTCTCTTCATCGTCCCCCTTCTGCTTTTTCAATTTCTTCAGCCTCCTCTCTTCCTCTTTCGAAGCCTTCTCCCTTTCCTTCTCCTTCTTCCTCTCCTTCTCCTCTTTCTCCTTCCTCCTCCTCTCCGCCGCTTCCAGCTCCGCCCGATGTTTTCGGCGATACATCCCTTCTCTCACCCAGGCGGTATACTCTTCCTCCGTCATGGCTCCGAGAGGTGGGACAGGACCTCCCGCGTCGAAGTCCACTTCTTGAGCAGGATCTCGATCTCCATCTCGTTTCCGTCTATTCGAAGAGGCGGACGAAGAAGGTCCAGGAGCTCCTGCCGCTTCACGAAATCTCTTGGGTATATGTACACCGTCCATACTTCCGGCATATCCATAAGTCACTCCGCCGAACGGATCTTCGTTGCTACCACCACCTGCCAGCCAAGCCAGCTTCTCTTCCCATTCCCTCGTCTCCAGCTCCTCTTTAGCTCGTCGTCCATACCCTCCCATCCATTCCCCTCCTCTTCCTCCACCCTCCTCCTCTTCGTCGGCGTCAACGTCGTACACCTCATGGTTCGATTTGCTTTTGGTTTTGGGCGGATGGCGTGGTGGGGAGATGGAGTCGGAACGTGAACGATATCGACGTGGGGGCGAGACGGCATAGCCGTTGGCTCGTGAGATACGTTCGGACTCTCGTGCCGCTCGTCGTTGTTCTCGACGATAGAGTCGATGAGCTTTTTCAGGCTTCGTTTCTTTCCTGTGAGCGAATAAAAAGAGTAAGTCAGGGTTTGCCCCGATGAAACGCGGCGGGCGAGTGGATAGCGCGTGCAAGGAATTGGAGGAGCAATGATTAACAAACAATGTGAAGAGGGGAATGTCAGAGTCTAATCCACGTACATTTTGATCTTGGTCGGTCTCGGGACAGCGTAATCCGCTTCTCTATCCAGACCCACACCGGGTCTTATACCCGTCATTCTGCGAAATGACTACGACGATGTCGCTCCATTCGCTGCTGTCCAGTCATATGAGAATAGAGAAGAGAAAGAGGTCAGTCAGTGTGGTGTGGAGGGAGTTGAGTTGAGTTGTTGTTGCCACCCAAACCGAAAGCATTTTGTAGGTCAATTACAAAACGTGTTCGTAATGCGAATACAAATATCCACGTGGAATGGCATCATCGACCTCGTCTCGATCATTCAAACACTGAAACTTGGTCGGACATCTTGACCTTGATCTCACTTCATCATCTGCGACTCTTACAGCGGTACAAAGCTAGCCGAATAAAAACTGTCATCATGGGAAGATTCGATTGGTTCACGTCCGCCTCCTCTCCCTCCTCGTCTTCCCCCTCCAACGCCACCATCTCTCCGTCTTCCTACGCCAACAACACAGCAAAGGGAGTCAACGATGTCCCTCCTCCTCGATCGGATTCGGCTGTGAACGCTCCTCCGCCTGAACAACATAAACGAGTATCCGATTTTGTTAATGTGAGTTTTGGGGGTTCTAGCATATTAGCATTCTCAGCGTTGCATCCTCTTTTTCCAATCGATGACTTCACTACTGCTCCCTCCTTTCCTTCATCATCATCGAGATGTCGCAACTCCTACGACTGCGATCTCCTAGTATATGCAATCGTCGTGATGTATATGGTCTGGAAGCTAATCAGGCTGAAACCTTTCCTCTTGATGTTGTAGGAAGCTCCGAATGCTCGGTAAGCTCACAACCATTTGACCGCACTTATGAAAAGAGCTGAATATCGCCCCGTAGATACGTCTTTGACTCGAGGAGGAATGGCGATCATCCCGAGACTGAACTCTGCCGAGTAACTCCTCAAGGGGGTATGAGCTGTATCAAGGTGGGTGCGATCTCTATCCGTTCATCAACCAAGACTGAATTGCGATCGTTTGCTTACATGTATTCCCGCGTTGAATAGGTCGCTGTCCAGAGTGCTGCTCTATTCAAGAGCATGCAGGGACTTGGTAAGTTGTCTAGCTGCAAACCCAGCGCCAAAACAGGATGCGTGACGTATATGGGAGCGTCTACTTACCTGATTGGTTCTCTTCACGTAGGATTTTACTGCGCACTTCCTGCCGAGCCCACACGGACACACATGGAGTGTAACCGGATTCCCCGATAGTTGATATCGCTCTCATCGAAACATTCGGGGAGAGAAAGGATCGGAAGGAGCAGAAGGAACGAAATCTCAAGCTTGAATGCGTTACATGCATGCCTTGTATGTTCTCGATTGGGTACTAATAATGGGCAATGTGTGACAGGGCTTGCAGCCCTCGCCCAAGTTACTGACCAGTCAAGACAGAAACTGTGCATGACATAACGTGTAATGTTCGATGGATACGACATGATTAAGTTTACTGAATTAAGTTACAGTCGAAACACAGATTGACCAGATTATAATAGGAGTGCAGGCAAAGGCAGTGGAAGTTCAAGGGGTATATGGCCGCTGTATTGTCGGAACCACATTCAAATCACTGTCAACCATCACCATAAAATCAGCTCGAAGTGTTTTGTAAAGACATGGCTCACTCCAAGCTACTTACTCTTCTCATCAGTCTGCATCGGAGGAAGATACAAGGCCTCCGCCGTCTCCTCGTCGTATTTCGACTCGGACACGTCCGTCTTGATACTGCTGCCCATCATCCCTCTCGACAGGTAATTCCCGCTCTTGTCGAATTGTGGAGTATCCAACATCTCTTCCAGGGAGATATCGACGTCTTTGTGTGTGCTAGCTCCTGCAATAGTCAAGAATCGACCCCCAGAGCTGGAAGATGATCCTGTCGGGTTGGTTCGGCTTGAAGTTGAAGATAAACCGGAACCAGATCCCATGGAACTGAATAGCCTGAGGTGGCCTTCGCGAGGTTCAGGAATACAAGGGACGATACGACGGACCACGTTGTAGTAAAACTTCTTGGTTTCGATACCTATACGAGACACCTTTGTCAGCTTAACTCAGTCGTTTGGAGTCAGAAGACTCACTCGTTGCGAAACAGAGGAAGAAGACCATGCTGCATGCGACAACAGTGAAGAATTGCAAATCGAGGTTCAACCTCATTTTCTTGGTGATCATACTGGCGGGGATACTCTCGATTCTAGATAGGTTGTGTTCAGGAGGTCCATAATGGCCGAGAGGTTGAGGGCCGTTTTGGAAAGACATGAGGTTGAAGATTGCTCGTAGGCTGATGGGGAGTAATATATTTGATTAGTCACACGTTCGTGGATAGAAGTTCGAAAGGCAGTAAGGAGTGATTGCTGAGAGGTCAACGAATCGAAGTGGCTCACCCGCATGTACCAAGCTCAGCGATGGTGAGGAACATGAGTCGGACGAACTGATCGCGATTCACGGATGCGTCGGACGCGATCAAGGCGAGCAGCTTCTGTCTTCGAAGGTAAATATTGACGATTGCCATGACTAAAAGCAGAGGGCTGCATGAGACATCTGATTCGGAGTGAAAACACGAAGCGAGCTGAACATACTTGTATAGACGGCACAGGTTGCAGCGATCAAGATGGGAACGACCTGAATAGGTCACAACGGTCAATCAATGTCGTCCAGAAATGGAGCCAGGGATCCGGACAAGAAGGGAGACGTTAACACTCACAGCCATCCAGACCACGCCCCAAGTATTCCAATACGTCGCGGGCATGGGGCCCACCGACTCAACGACATAAAACCTCCTATCCATATTGCTGAGATGGACCACCGTGCCGATCACCGGAGCGGCCACAGAAATTGAGAGATCGAAGATCTGGTGACGTCGACGTGCGCGGAGATCATAGAGCGGAGAGTGGGATCGGAGAGAGGTGTACGACTCGAGCTGCTTGGCGAGTAACAGATGGGCGGTGGGTAGAGCAAAGTTGTAAGCGACTGCGTTCAGAACAAGGGATAGGTGTTAGCTAGAGTCATGTAACAAGGCGTAGTAATTGGCAAAGGAATGAGCTAAATTAGATAGATAGGACTCTACTGACCATAGACTGTAGCGCTGATATCACACCACACGTTGGCGCGGGGAGTCGCATTGTCAACCCAGATGATACCTGTTCACGGTGCAAGTACAGCATACGATTAGTATCAGGCGTAGGACTGCCAGAGACGCGGAAGACGATTCTGGCACTCACAATTGATGGTATGGATGGTGTTCAGCGCTGTCATCCAGAAGATCATGGATAAAGTCACAATGTTGCGGGTGCGGAGATGCCATGGTAAAGGGTAGAGAGCCAATATTAGGGCAATGATCGAAGGACCTAGGTATTCTGGATGCTGGAAAGACATGGCGGGGAGCAAGACAGATATGACAAAGATCAGAACAGAAGGGACTTGAACGGCGGTCTACGGGAATCGGAAAGTGGTGGTACGAGTCGCTACCAAGGTAGAATGAATAAGAGATGAGATCAAAGATTGAGTGGTAACGAGATCGATCAAGAGATGGCAATGAAGGAAGAAAGAAAGAAAGAATGATCATCCGTCGATCCGCCACATGATATATCTTTGAGAGTTCCTCATCACAGCCAAAAGCTCAGCATGGGTGAGCTTCAAGGACCCCTCTCATCGATATAGGAGCGAAGAGGTCGAATCAGAAGATCGATGGCGTCGTTGTGATACTTGATGATTTCGATCGTCCTTTGAAATAGATGGTGGCGTTCACTAGTGTGTTTAGGCCGATTCCGGGGAAGAGGTACTCTTGTGAGCGGGAGAGAAGGGTTGGCCTTTGCGATTGGACGATGAAGGTATGACTTTTGGTCGATCAGACGAACGGAGGGTGTTGAAACTGTGTTGAAGGACACTCTCAATTACTGTGGAAATGGGGTGAGCCAACAATCGGACACACATGTGTGAGGACGAGGCGTACGATGTCTATCGATCCGATGAGTCAAATGTATATAGGGGCGTATCCAGGCTTGTGCATGTCGGCATGGAATCTAATCATCGCTGTGTATGTGTATGTATTTGCGTTTGCGTTTGCGTTCGCGTTTGTGTATGTGTGTAGTCGTGCATGTATTCCAGTATGTGTGAATTTGATATATGTGTGTATGGGTTGGTCAAGAGGAATGGCAGGGGTTTGGGCCAGTGATTTATCGTGTTTCATCGGATTCGAAGAAAAGAGTCCTGAGCTGATGATGCTTCTGCGAGATCGAGAGGAGGGCCGTCAGCCCGGAAAGAGCGTTCTCTCACCCTTGGTCGAGTCATCGTACCCAGGCAGAGACGCCGCTGGAGAAAGGTAGCGATTCGTTCGGGTTAAAATGAAACGCTGCGATCGCATGGCACTGCAAAAGGACACCCTGAAACTCGTGTGTGTGTGCTTTGTCTTTCCCTTCCTACCTGTATGCAGGTGTCACGCTTGCGCCTTTCAGTGCATTAACGGATACCGACAACCCACCGTCCTTCCTCTGTCATCTTCAGCTGTGAGCACAGCATCGGCTCACTTTTGGGTCTCAGGAAGGAATCTGGGGTACTGAGCAACATGATCACCCTCGATCGACATTTCGTGGCGTTCTTTCAAAATGTTAGACCATCACGTCGCGCAAGCCATAAAGGACCGCCGACAGATGATGAGAGACGTTATGCAAGATTTGACTTGGGCAGGAGTTAAGAGTGGATTCATCTAGACGCTTCTGACCCCCAAAAAGCCACTGTTATACGCTGTTTTGGGCTGACTTTTCTTGTGCTTCGCGTCTACTCATCGTCGGTGTGCTGGTATATCACGTCCTCGGTTGGGCAATGGTTCCTCTTACAAAGGCTCCAAAGGCGACGGCATTGACTGCGTATTTGTACTTCATACTGGACTGATCAACTATCTACAAACTCTCCTTGAACTCTGGCAAATCCATCCAATAGTTACTCGAGTACAAATTGACAGGACTCAAGTACAAAAGGATCGTAGAGTGGTCTATCGCGTACATGTTTCGTTCGGATCGCTCAATCCGATCCGCTCTACAATCTATGCTCTCTCTGCACCACGTTCCATTCCACATCGATGACAGGCTTATACGTCCACCTGTCCCGTTGGCATTTAGTGAGCCTTTTCGACGACTTGAGTACCGCTCTCACCACCCATGATGACGTTGGGTTGTTGCAAGCCGGCTTGTCTGTCGGGGTCTGAGAAGTGTTCGAGAGGAACGTCGAGGTGTCGAAAGAAGATGGGGAAGATGGGAGCGCAGAGGAAACTGACGATGGCGATAGCCACCCAAGGCCAAACGAGATACGGGTCAACAATGGCGTCTGTGACGGCTAGGGAGACGGCAGTGGAGAGGGCGGTGGGGAAGAGTGCCAATGAGTAGACAAGACCCTTCATTCGAGCAGGCGATCGAGTATAAGCCAACTCATACGAAGTGACGTTGACGAACAGCTCGCCGAGAGCAGGGAAGACGTAGATAGGGACTTGCATCCAAAGGGAGACGGTCGATGGTTCGGCACATTGAGTGGCTTGATTGCCACATGGAGAGGTCTTGTAGATGTTGTGCTGCACGACCGCGGCGACAATGCAACCGATTGAACCAAGGATGAATCCGATGCACATACGTGTCATGGGTTTGAGGGGAAGACCAATCTTGGTCATCATTGGGTAGAGACCGTAAGTCAGGATAGGGGTGCACACGATAATGGTCAAGGAGTTGAAGTTGGCAACCAGATCGTTTGGAACACCGTTGAGCACCATCGTGTCCGACATGTCGTTCATCTGATTACCGAAACCGCCGTCGGCGAGGTTGAAGATGGGAATGATGAAGAAGATCGCACAAGCGTTGAATGACTGTCGAATTTCGTCAACGAACCTGTCGTCCCAGAAGACCTTGGTGACATCGAGTGATCCTTCGGTGGCAGCGATGTAAGAGGGTTTAGCCTTAACCCAGAAGTCGTCACCGCCTCTGAAAGCCTTCTTCCATCCTCCGTTCTTGAACAGAACCTTCATCACCTTCCAAGCTTCAAGGGCGACCGAGCCTTGAGGAGGAGCCTTGTACAGGTTTCGGTAAGCCAAAACAAGAACGATCGGCATGAGCATGTATAGGATACCGGGAAGGAGGTATGCGAGCCAGAAACCAACATCTCGTTCGGCGTATTCGGTGGCGACGGCGAAAAAGGCACCGATATTGATACAACCGTAGAAGATTAGGAGATATCGAGTGACGGTCGCTCCGGGGTCGACAATGACTCGTTCGCCGGACTTGAGCACCTTGATGGTCGGCTCCTTCACAGGCGATTGGTCACACAAGAGAGGACCAAGAGAAGGCTTGATGAAACCGGCGGCGAAAGCAAGAATGATGATCGAGATGGTGAAAGCACCGAGCGAACCATCGGGATGCTTGATGACTGAGGGGAGAGCTGGAATAATGAGAAGAACGTGCGCAATGGCACCGACCGCGGTCCCGACGCAAATGGTCTTGAATCGACCCCATTTGGTATCAGCGATGATACCACCAAAAATGGGAATGACATATGCCAGGAAAGTGAACATGTTCGTGAGTGCAGAAGCATCTCTCGAACCGAGTCCGAGAGCTCCTGCGTGGGCGTTGAGGCCAGCAGGACCCTTGGGCACGGCACCAGTGCCACTTCCGCCCGCGGGAAGAGGGTTGTTGATGAAATTGTTGAAAGGACCGGTCGATCCATAGTAGGAGGCACGCTCCGCGAATTCGATCAAACACATGGCAACTGCAGCCCATCTGTGTTCCCGTGATGTATCAGCTATGCATATCAGATAAATGGTAAAGGCCAAATCACTCACGGCATGGGCGCTGCGACCTTCCTCAGAGTCAACAATTCCTCCTCGGTTGGTTGCCCTTCATAATCCTGTCCGCTGGCGTGACCGACAGTGACCATGTGTTCATCGTCGTAACCGTAACCATCCTTCTTTTCGTGCTCGCCCTCGAGAGAAGAGGTCACGCCCAGGTGTTGAGCGGTCGGTAACCCCGGTGGAGGGACACCGGCAGACAAAAAGTCGTCCATTGGATTTTGCTAAATAATTAGCTACGTTCCGCGCAGCTTCGGACTCACAAGCTGAGAGGTCATGTTGTAGCGTCTCTGGCTTCGGACCTTGTGAACGATTGAATACTGGCTTTCAGTAGGGGAGAGAGGGACTTTGTCCACAGTCTTGCACGTCGTTATATACTATGCATGCGTTCTCGTGCTCCACCTATGGCGTCTCAATGATGTGATGTCGGTTCTGTCCTTCAGAAAGGTGGATCCACATGCATCATTGCCAGCACCACATGGGTTCAGAAAGTTCTCCGTCTCACTGCGAACACGGCCTCAGCGCTCTCTACCTTGGACTTCCGTCTGCGGACACAAGCATAATCGCTGCGTAAAAGTTCTTATCTCATTGGGTCGCGTAACTGGCAGGGGATACGAAACCAATTTATAAATAGAACTCACGAGTGGGTGCAATTTGCATCATCATTCATTCACCCTCCACGAATCTCAACATGTGCGAGGTGGCGTCGCGCTATAACTTTTCCAGTTCGCACAAGACCACGAAGTCGACCGGGGCCTACCCGGTCAGCGCATGGTGTTCAGGTGAATCAGTGTTGCGAGCGATTGATCGAAGATAAGCAATGTGACGAAAATAGATCTTGTCTCCACACAGCTCAGATAGACATGCATGCGGCAAGACGAGTAGTTAGTCTAAGGCGGCACGGACTGGCATTGGAGATACCTGCTTGCAGTGATCAAGCTTCGGTCCGTCCATGATGCAACGGGTGAAGCCTAAATGGATCCAAGTGCCTCTGACTGATTATACAGAGTCAGCGGCCGAATCCGAACCTCTGCTCCTCTCCCGAGTACAGAGCACGGCCCCATGTCGACGAACGAAAGCTACCAAAGTTGCGGTACGGCGTATTTACACAAGCGGATTGGAACCCTCGCCTTCGGATCGATCACGCGGTCTTGATGCGTGCGCGACTTTGTTCTACCACAAATCAACTAGAGGAGGAAATGGTCGGTGATCAATACTGACACAGCGTCAGACAAAACGAACGACGAAACCGTCCTGCTTTCTCGGGATTGATGCGGATTTCGGCACGTGGTTATTTCCGTGGGCCCCAATGCGCGCGACCGGATGCCACTAGATATCTCACTGTCAAACGGACGGCGTGAGTGCTGGCTTCCACCCATGCCTGGTCCTTCTTTTCAGCATTGGGACCGCTAGAAGCCACTTTACGCAGCCTTAATACACATACACAGCGGTAAGAATAAGAATGAGCAAGTCATGGTTGAGACCGTGATAGTAATGCCAACCTGCCGGAGTCGTATCTGCACTTCACCAATCCGGCCTGTTCTGTGTCAGTCACTACTCGATGTTGGCGCCAGTGCATGTGAACCCATATGCTTAGAGCTGGTCTGCAGGTCCAGCAACCTGCTAACTAATATCCCCAAGCTGGACTGCATGCATGTACCGAAGCGAGAAAGCTATTTTACGGTGGAGATAGTGCCACACTCACATATCTCCGAACTTTCCGGATAAGCCGTCATGAAGACAGTCGCGTGGCTGTGTCTTTGGTCGGCGGTGGGTAACTCGTAAACAACGACAAAGTCAACAACGACACGATCGTTCAACATCATTCTTAAGAAATCCATACTGAACGCACACCTGGACAGCATGACCGCCCTCGCAGCTCCTGCCAGTATGCATACATCTTCAGCGATGGGTTCTTCCATGCATCACGCAATCGATCAGTACGTTAGCTCCCCAGCGTTCCTTGCAGTGTTCCGGTCATCGATCCCACATCTCTGCCCGCAACTCGTGCCATCATCGACACTGATTCCTTTTCGGGAGATGGAACCGATGCTGACATGTTGGGCTTCTCGCAGACTGTCAGCAGCAGCTTCATCGGGCTTCCACGTTCTACGCCATCGCGATCGATTTCAGGAGAGAGCTTTGCGGGATGTTACGATGAGCAGTAACGATTCGGCCATGACGATGGATCCTACCAATCCAGTCTTGGTCAGAGAGGAGATGGAGTCTCAAAAAGTCAGCGAAAGCAACATTCGCGAGCTTAAACGTCTCGGACAGCTAGCTGATAACTCGTCGTTCCGTGTCATCTGCAGGATTACTTCCGCCGACTTAAATTCACATACCTCGAGCAAGAAGCGAAACGACATTTCCTCGCTTCTATAACGGGAACAGAACCGCAACGTGTAGAGCCGGGAGAGAACGAGGAACGAGGTAGGTTATGTCGACTTTCTCGCTGGCAGATGGGGTCGGAGAGACTGATCACTGCCGCTTCGGTAGAAATCGTTAATGCGGAAAAGAAGGCTTCGTTGAAATCAACTAAATCTGCGATCGAGGAGATGCGAACACGAACGGTCCAATTAGCGGAAGACAATGCCAAGAGTGATTTGCCCGTGGTATCTGATGTACTCGAGGAAAGAAGCTGACGCCCGGGTGTCATACAGAACATGTGGAAATGTCCCAACAACTATCGGAAGCTCAAGCGCTGCAGAAGCACATTCGAGATATGGAGCTCGAGCTGGCCCGTATCAAAGCGACACATCCTCCCGAGAATGTGAGTCACCGCTGTGTGACCAGGACCCTGGGGACTGACCGTTTGTTTACCCAGCGAATGACTATCGCTCAAGCCAATGAAACACTCGATGCTCAAATTTTGGAGATGGAGAGACTTACAGACGCCATTGCGTCAACGCAATCGCAAGCTGACAGTACTAGGGACGAGGTTGCCAAAGTAGCCAAGGAAGTGAGTATTCCCAGGTGACACTGCGAGAGGGTCTAGCATTGACGCATTGTTTAGCTACAACGCTTGAGCCGGGACCGAGAAAGGGAAGAAGCCCGTGCAAAAGAAGTGAGAGAGGGAAGAGAAGCAGGAGATACCAAGGTGGACGAGATATGCCGATGGTCAGTATCGAGTCTTTCCCTTGAGCGAACGTTCCCGTCGTCAAATCTGACTGAATTCGTCTTAGGTTTACCTCCTCTCTCGCATTCTACCGATCTCTTCTCGGGATACAATCTGTGAAGGCTGTCTCTGAGAACGAGCTACATCTTGAGTATGACGGTCCCGATGGACCTGTTGTTCTCGCTTTGATCTTTGACGATCTGACAAAACGATTCATCGATGGGCGGGTAAGTGGACCATCATGCGACTGCACTCAAAGTTGCTGATCCTTGACTTTGATGTCTCTAGCTGATTGGCAATGATATGGATATTTCGGAGGCAGTTGGGATCGCGGCTGGAAGCAACGACGTGCCTGGTTTGGTAGCGGATGTTCTTGTCAGGCTGAGGCCAGCTTCGAGTTGACTGTTGCCGCTTTGAGATGATATCAGCCGTATGTATTACCTTGTAAGCTATAGGGTGAATATATTCGAAGGCGCTCGCACGATCGCGCCGGGTTTCCATTTAGGGCCAATCCAGTCAGATAGAAGCGAACGGATGCTCCGGTATGGGCTGATTGTTACCCGATGACGACATCTTTTGCATCGGATCTCATCTCATCCAGGGCGACTGTAGCAGGAATGCGACAAGATGCTCCAGTACCTTGATCATACTTGATGCACCAATGAGTTCCTTCTAATGCCTGACCGACTTGACGGAGAGCGTTTGATTGCATTACCTTGGCAATACCTCGGCGTCCGAATCTTATCTGCCACGTTTTTCCTGTGCGAATTTCGGATCCGGTGCTCACTACCGGATCATCATCATGAATCTACCGAAGACCGAGGAGGGTTGCTTCGCTATGCATATATAAGAGGGACTCTCTCCAACATGTTTGAGTGATGGGGAAGTAGCCAGCAATCCCAATCAGCAATCAGTCAAGCGTACCAAAGCAAACAAGGAACATGTCAACCAACACCATCGTACTCGTCACCGGAGCCAACCGAGGTATCGGACTCGGTATCTTCCAAGCTCTCTTGACTTCGACCAAACCCTACACCTTGCTTCTCACTTCACGAGACCTCGCTCGTGGCCAGGAGGCCGCCAAATCAATCGAGTCGGACATCAAGGCTAGCAATGGGAGCACTGTCGTCCCCATGCAACTCGATATTGAAGATGATGAGAGTATCGCCAAGCTTTATGACGAGGTGGAAAAACAGTTTGGTCGTATCGATGCGTTGGTCAACAATGCTGGTGAGCTCATGTTTTCCCACCAAAAGCTTATCAACACATTTGTCGCCCCTTTTCACTACAGTATCGGGTGCATGATGCTGATATCCAATCCGATCCCCCACCACAGGCGCCGCTTTCGATATGGCTGCACCGAGATTGAAATGGTCTCACAGGAAGCTCTGGAGTTACACTTACAATCTCAACGTCATCTCGACCGATGCCTTGACCCACAAATTCATGCCGCTCCTCCTCCAATCGTCCAACCCGCATCTCCTCTTTCTGACCTCGACCGTTGCCTCGCTCACCGAGTCATTCATCGAGCAACTCCCATACAACACCCCTCCAACCGACAAGGGATGGCCGAAGGATCTCGGCTTCGACATCCCGGCGTATCGATCAAGCAAGGTCGCTCTCAACATGATGGGGAGACACTGGGCGAAGAATACCAAGGCAGATGGTGTCATCGTCCATCTTGTCGATCCGGGATTGGTGGCCACCGAGTTCGGCGGTGGCGATCCCGCTGCGAAGGCTTTGAGAGGGGCTCCTCCTCCTATCGTGCCTGGACAGCTGGTCAGGAGAGTCGTCGAGGGCGAGCTGGATGGAGATGCGGGTAAGGTCGTCGGATTGAAGGGTGTTGTGGATTGGTGAATTGTTGAAGATCTCGTGTTGTCCAATTCTTGTACATTGACGACGGACGAGATATGAATCAATGATGCTACGAGCATAGTCTTCAAGCTTGTACATGACTCGCAACCTGGGATCCCTGCCTGTCGCAGTCACGCAAACCCCCTGCAGCATCAGTCTTGGCCTGAGGAGAAGTCATTGAAGCGATGAGGTCGGGGACAAGCTTCGCGTCTATACGATGCAACCGAGGGTAAAGTGAAAGACCCTTCGTTATCTATCCCGGTGAAATCGCCGAAAATGTAAAATACGCCCTTCTGTGGTTTCTGTGGTCCGGATGTGGTGAGTTTATGGAGAATCAAGGCAAAAACGCGTAAAAGTCGATACAACATCAAGATACAGATCTCCTCTCCTCGATATGTTCTACTCAATGACATCTTTGACGATTGTTTTGTGTGTGTCAGTCACCCTCATCCTGAAAGCGAGCTCCCACCAATAATCAAATATACACTCTAGCTCGAATCTGCTCGAGGCCTTCGTGGACATCTCATCCTTTATTTGAAACTCGACACTTCTTATCTGTCGATACTCGACACCATCTCGAGATCGCCTTCCTCCTTCAACCACTGGTCTTGGGCTCTTCTATCCACATCAATATCGCCGATCTCAACCCCGCATACATACCTATAATATCAGACCTACGGTACACTCCTCAAACATGTCAGAAGTCATCTACTGCAACGATACCAGATACCCTGGACCCAAAGCTCATCCTGCTCCACCTGCTATCACGGGTCTTCCAACTCAAGCTGAGCTCGACGCCTATCCCAGGATGTTTACATGGGGTGAACTCAAGGAGATCATCAGTGAGTAAGAGTGTTCAGACCATTTCCACAAACTTCTACATGCCGAGTAGAGCTCGGCGATACCTCCAGCTATAACCCCCGATCCACTTCCTGTCTCTGATCACACCATCTCGAAATAACATACGAAGCCTGATATGACTTGTATGCTTATAGTGACGGGTCAGCTGGAAGAGCTCATGAGGAACAAGGAGATGCAGTTCAAGTACGATCAATGGAGTGGAGGAATGAAAGCGAAGTTCGGATCGACAGGTGAGTACAATCTTGTCTTGTGGTATTGGTATAAGTGTACCATAAACAGAACTATGTTCATGCCCGGCACACCCCATGGGTATCCTGCTCATTCCCTAGCATCTCTGATGTGACGACGAAGTCTTGACGAAAGGGACCATGCTTACAAAAATGACACATCGCAGAGAAATACCTTACTCAAGCTCGACTTCCTTTCGAACAATCTCCTTCCCAACCCGCCGAACCCACATACGATCTCACCACATCTCTTGACCAGCCTCACCCACTCCCTTCCGGTCTCCCAACTCAAGATACCGAACCACAAACACCTGTCTCGGGCTCTTCGACTCCGGCTTCCGTCGGTTTCGTCAGCCTCGCTTCCCTCTCACTCGTGAATGGGAAATTGACAAAGAGCAAATCCAAGTCTGCCCTTTCGATCGCCTCAAGCCCTGGAGAAGAGACTGGTGTCACGCCGGAGGGAAAAGAGGCAGAAGAAGAAGAAGAACACAAGGTGGAATACCTTCGGTTCGATCCTGAGAAGGGGTTGGATGCTGAGAAATATGCGGTTTTGCCGAACGATTGGCCGTACAACGTTCCCTATGGCGTCAGGCACTTTTGCGTATGGTCAAGGGTGAGTTCTGTGCAACGATCATTCTGTCATGCGATATCTGTACTCAATTGAACAAGAGATCTCGCTGATCGCCTATACAGATCCCCATCGCACACCCACACTTGGTCGGCTACGATCCAGCAGCATGGGCCAAGATCGAAGATGAAGGGCTTGGGGGATTCACCGGTGTGACCCCCTTGCCACCAGCGACCATCACTCCACCACAGTCACAGTTCCCTTCGCCACCATCTTCCAACGACGGGTCAGCGACACCGGCAGGAGCAGTTGGAAGGGGCAAGTACCAAGTGGAGCTTCCAAAGACAGAGTGGTATGCAAGAGATGTCATGCACGGTGGCAGGGAGATGCGGCAATGGGCAGGTGCGCAGTACGAAAGTGAAGGTGGTAAAGAGGTGGGGAAGATGGTGAAGGGTCTATGGGATGAGAGGGGATGGGAGTGTTTGTGGTTTGTCAACCCACCGGTGAGCGTGTTATGACAGCAACCAAAGCTCCAAGGGACAAACACTGAACCAGTTCTTCCCACAGCGTCTCCAATCCGTCCCAGGCTTTTCGCATTTCCACGTCTTCGCACGCCGCAAGACGCCTGAAGAGATCGATGCTGCCGAGTCGATCTTGACGTGTAAGGCATGAGTGGGGCATATCAGATATTGCGGGGGCTTCGATTCAAGACGGCGAGACATCTGTATAAAGCAGGGGAAGAAACAATTGTCTTGACGGAGAGGGGGAATTTCAGAGAATTTGTATCTGGATGGGACGGCGTGACGAACCTTATGCATCGCGATGAGACCTGTCGCTACCCAAGGGACCCCAAGGAACATATTGACTGCAGCAAGCATAAAGCCACCCCTCATTTCTGTTCGGTATATGCATATTCCAGTACGCAGCAGGAGACAAAACGGAAGGAGAGAAGAAGCGCAGTTCTGATCTCCGCACTTTTATAAACACGTGGGTTGTGAGCGCAGTCGTCACCATTCATCCCAGCAGCATATCGTCACTGCGCATACCTCGCGATTCAACATTCAACTTCTTTCAGTCAACGATATATTACCCTTCGTTCGGCGTGTGACATTCCTTGACCTTTCGGCAGCGCTTTCCGGGACACCCCGCCCCCCCCCCTCGAGAACGATGTCATCGAACCTGCCGCCACCACCTCCACCGCGTCGTACAGACTCTCGACCATCATCAGGTACATCCACGCCCGAAGCTACGGGATGGAAAGCCAAGATGAAGGCCAAGGGGATGGGATGGGGTAAAGTGGCTATCGAGAAGGGCACCAAGATCAGCGATAACGTGGGCGGGAGAGTGAACGATATTGCGGAGAAGAGGTTCGGGACAGAAGCTTTCTGGCCAGTGACGGGCGATTTCCCGAAAGAGATGGACAAGGCCGCAAGGATATTGAGAGCCTTCACAGGCGAGTCGCAGTCTTTCAGACTCAGTGATGTCGTATCACTGGCACTGACGACCCTTCATTGTAGTGGATGGGATTGTGACAGAGGCCAAGGTGGAAGAAGAGAACGATCCACAGAAGAAGAGAAAAGTCAAGGTCATACGGAAGATCCCACCCTCGGTCATCGCAAAGGCGAAAGGATTGGCAATCTTCACATCCATGAGAACGGGCTTCGCACCATTCGGAGGAGCTGGAGGAGCTGGGCTCGTCGTGGCCAAACTGCCTGACGGATGTGAGTGTTTTCAATGATCCATTATCGCAGACAGGAAGAAGCGGTACGGTCGCTGACTTGTGGTATGCCGAGCAGCTTGGTCCGCTCCCACGTCCATGTCACCGAACAATCTGACGGCAGGAGTGAGTCTTCCTCTTCATTCCACCTCCAATGCCTCCCTGTGATCTCCTTGCTATCCTCAAAAGTCAAAACTCCCCTTTCCTCAATGCAACTGACTTCAATTTCAACCCGCAGTTTCTCATTGGTGTCGACGTATACGATTGTGTCCTCGTCATTCGCAGTCAAAAGGCTCTCGACTCCTTCAAGACCCATAAAGTCACACTTGGCGCAGAGCTCGCTGTCGCGGCTGGACCGTATGGAGCAGGAGCAGCTGTCGAGTCTGGTATCGAGAAAGCGCCCCTGTTCAGTTATGTGAGAAGCAGGGGGGTATACGCCGGTGTGGAGGTCGTCGGACAGGTGTTCGTGGAGAGGTTTGACGAGAACGCTGCCATGTACCATTGGCCAGGTGTCAAAGCTGGTGATATTGTAAGTCCTGTTAAGAATCTCCGATCCATCGATGAAAACATCTGCATCTTGTCTGATTATGTTCTTCGTTCGTAGCTCGCCGGCAAAGTCAAAGTACCCATCGAGGCTGCTGCGCTTCAGCAAGCTCTCAAAGACGCCGAGTCTGGTCGGGCGCAGAAAGAAAAAGGCGATGCACTCGACATCATTCTGCCTGAAAGTGCTGCCGAACTCGACTTGCACGATGGAGAGGTTCTCAAATTACCTCCCACACCCGATCAAACGACAGGACACGAGCACGAGTCGGATCCGGAGACTGAGGTCGTGCACTCTCCCTCTCGACCTGGGTCCCATAATCCGTCCACGACGGATCTCAAAGCTCCCCAACCTCAGCGACTCGTCCCTCCTCCTCTGCCCTCCCGCAACAGACCCTCTCTCGTCCAACATCATTCTTCCGCATCACACTATTCTGACGCTCTGGACGAGAACACTCATCACGATGCGGGACCCTCGGAAGATCTACCATCCTATACTGAGCCATATGGGGCATCTAGTAGTCGTTACCTGCAGGAGAAGGGCGGAGATCTCATCCCACCTGATGCGGTCAATGATGACGGAGAAGTGATGACGGAATCGGAAAGGAGAGAATGGGAAGAATTTCTTGCGGAACACAAGAAGGAACAAGCTGCTGCTGAGGCTTCCGCGACCGGTGGAGAGACCAGCGATACCGGCAATGATGTGGCCGAACTGTCTCACAAGTTGCAGGAGCAGACTTTCGGTCAGACGGGTAAGGAAGAAGAGAGTTTGCGGTGATTGATATGGTACGATATGATATATGCTATAGAGTCGAAAGGGCATGGTAGAGTAATGTGTATTGTCAGATATGTTCATGTGTGTAGATAGATGGGCACGAGCAGATGCCATCCCCATGGATTGACTGCAATGCGAACGCTCAATGACACTCATATATCAACGACGAAAACAAGAGCAACATCCAGTCCGGGGGGTCAAGACAATCATCATTCCCCGCCGGCGTTCCGGACCGGTACGTAAAGTTGGATTTGCCCCGACCGCTCACTGCCGGGAGATCTACACAGTAACAATATATAATCACCTCTGTCCGCTCCCTCTTCTTTCTCCTTGTCCCTCTCACTCTCTTCTTCCAGACACCTAATCACACACGAACAAGCACGGCTGCTTCCCTCCTCTTCACCACTTGATTGCCAGAATGTCCAAACCTCAGGTCCTCATCGCTGGTGAGCTCTCTCCTCCCCCATCTCTGTCCCGGACCCCGGTCGCCGATCAAGTCATGTACAGAAGCTGATTGCGTTACGGGGTGTAGCCAACCCTAAGACAGGTATCGTCTGGTCCAAGGATGAACAGGCGTCCAAACTCGGCGCTGTAGCTGAAGTTCTCGTAAGTGCTTTGCATGATCAAATCACCTATCATCGCAGAACAGTCCATCGTCGATCTTGGCTTCCTCATCTCCTACGGGTGCCCGACGTTAACAACTATCCAATGTGTGTACTGACACTATTCGGTCCCGAAGGAACTGACATCGTCTTCCCGATCCGAGTTCTTCGACGAACTTGCTGGTTCTGGCAAATACGCCAACGTCGTCGGTAT
This sequence comes from Kwoniella newhampshirensis, assembly GCF_039105145.1. NCBI lineage: Eukaryota > Fungi > Basidiomycota > Tremellomycetes > Tremellales > Cryptococcaceae > Kwoniella > Kwoniella newhampshirensis. Next base: position 1,799,610 of record NC_089955.1, on the reverse strand, counting down.
TTACAGACACAACGATTCCGTTTCAGCCGTCGGCCTTTTTGACAAAGAGTTGATTGACAAGTTGCCGAAGAGCGTCAAATATATCTGTCACAATGGCGCCGGTTACGATCAGAGTGAGTAAAAACTGCTTTACCTCCGTCAGATTGAAAGTCCTTGCCGTTGGACACCAAACTAACTTGACCCTACCTTCTTTGGGATCCGTTTGCAGTTGATGTAGCAGCAGCAAGTGCTCGAGGTATTGAAGTCTCCCACACTCCCCAAGCAGTCGATGCAGCCACAGCTACCGTCGGCGCCTTCCTTGCCATCTCTGCTGTCCGTCAATTCTACAGAGCCGAAGTGAATGTCAGGAACGGCAAGTGGAAGGCTGGATTGAAGCCTGCTCGAGACCCGGAAGAGAAGGTCCTCGGTATCATTGGAATGGGTGGTATCGGTTCTGTGAGTTTGATACACCCGGCTGTCTAGTCCGAAGCATAGGCGTACAGGCAGCGCTGACAGACTGCACAACTCCAGGCCCTTGCTCGTCGTCTCATCGCCTTCGACATGAAAGTCATCTATTACAACCGAAAACCCATCTCCCCTGAACCCGACTTCCCCTGCACCTATGTCTCCTCACAGGACGAATTGCTCAAGCAAGCCGACGTCGTCTCTCTCAACTTGCCGTTGAATGACAAGACCAAGGGGTCTTTCGGGAAGAAGCAATTTGACCTGATGAAGGACGGTAGTGTCTTGGTGAACACTGCTAGAGGAGCGGTGGTCGACGAGGAAGCGCTCATCGAAGCTTTGGAAAGCGGCAAGGTAAGTCATGCGACCTTTCCCACCGGGTCGAAACTTTGCTGACGACCATCTAGCTCGCAAGCGCGGGTATCGACGTCTATCCTGATGAGCCCAACGTCAACCCTAAACTCATCGCAATGGACAATATCACCCTTCTCCCTCACATGGGTACCGAGACCCGAGATACACAGAAGAAGGTGGGTGGACTTGGCGTCGTTGTGATACACAGGTCAGACGCTGACTGTTCCTCAACATAGATGGAGATCTTGGTGCTGGATAACCTGGTATCGGCTGTCAGCGGAAAGGGATTACTGAACCAGGTGCCAGAGCAGAAGAAGTAGATCATCGGTGTAGTACGTGCTGTAGCCGACAATGAGTGCGCCATTTGTGGAGTCATGCATCCTACACCTATATATCTGCCGTATTGCACTATGGATGTGTCTGTGTGCTGTTGGGTTGGAGCACGTAGCATACCCATTGCAACATAGAAGCATCGCGTTGTTCGACGACGTGCATTCTCTCCTTCTCATCACCCTGGTCGCTTCCAGCTGAGACTGAGCCCTTGCACAGTCTCTTCGCTGGCCAACACCACGACTCATGTAACAGTACGAATGATGCACCTGTGGCTCACTAAAGACGGAGAGTACCCTCCGCAGGTCGTGTCAATTATTGATGCGCAGATTCTATATCCCGTCGGTACGGGTCCAATCCGACGCAAGCACAATCTCGGGAGATAGATCCGGGAGTTATGCTTATGCTGTATCGACTCAATTTCTAGCGTGAGCATCCATGCCACTGTCCTCTTTCCAAGCCAGTTCCTGCCTCCCTGCCTCCAGCCCTCCCTTCACTACGAGTCGGATCACCTGCGCAATCGTTGAAAGCTGTTTCATCTGATCTGATCTGATCTGATCTGATTTGAAGCCAAGGTCCGAACGGAATGACGACCTCCAAACCATCAGTGTTGATTGTTGGTGCCGGCGAATTCGGCGCCGCTACAGCCGTCTCCCTCCTACGTTCCAATCTCTATTCCGCCATCACCGTACTTGATCGAGCATCGACGTTACCAGCTTCGGACGCTGCCTCGTGCGATATCAATAAGGTTGTTAGGTTCGATTATGCCGATGAGGACTATGCGGTGTTGGCAAGGAAGGCGATTGAGGAGTGGAATAAGGAGGATTGGAAGGGGATCTATCATCAGTGAGTCTTAGGTGGGTGGATGAGGAGTGAAGGTGGGTGGATGAGGAGTGAAGAATGGCTGGATGTGGAAGTACTACAGAGAGGGCATATGACTCAAGGGGTTCTGGCCATCCGATTGACGTGTCGAATGAAGCGAGACGGATACTGTGTACCTGCCCCTGCTCATCAAGAGGAACGCAAGCTGATCCATGATCCCTTCCCATCCCAGATCCGGAGTAGTGATCCGAGGCATGGAAGACCCCGGCATCGACGGTCAAGGTTGCCGACAGGCCTACGAGAACGTGCAGAAAATCGAACCATCCGTGCAACTCCTCTCCACCCCGTCCGATTTCATCTCTGCCCTCTCATCTGGTTCAGGCGACGTCCTCGTGACGACTCCCGCACCGGACATTCGAGGATATCGAAATCCCGTCGGAGGATGGGCCAACGCTTCCTTGGCCGTGGAGAAGCTTTATGAGCAATCACACAAACTCGGAGGACGTCTTGTCCCAGGGGCGGAGATGTCGGAGTTGCTGTTCACCGAAGACGGGAAAGATGTGAGAGGTGTGAGATGTCTGGATGGAAGTGAATATCTGGCGGATAAAGTAGTTGTGGCATTAGGATCTTGGACTCCTTCACATCCCGCTTTGAAGGGTCTCATACCGCAGGGCCTGGTCACAGCCACAGGTCAGACGGTAGCGGCTGTTCAGCTGTGTGAGCAAGATAGAGAGAGGTACAAGAAGATTCCAGTCACCATGCATCTTGATGGTTCCGCATATTATTCTTTCCCGGTGAGTCGTTTTGTGTCGTTTGTCTCTGGTTTTTTGTGTACTTTGGTCTGACAAAACAGAGAATATAGCCGAATGAAACGGGGTTGGTCAAGTTCGCTCTACACGGCGCGGGATACCTGACGGAGAACGGGGTCCCGAGAACTGCGGCAGATCCAAAGGCGATAGCTTATGCAGAAGCCAATGGTTTGGGTGAGCGCATTTGCTCCAAGAGCATAACCACTCGCTGGTCGCTGGTCGCTGATTGTATGATGAAACGACAAAATATCAGGTTGGATTCCCAAAGAATCCCTCGAGATGCTACGACAACGACTGAGTCTGGATTATCCAGAACTGGCCAGGAGTGAGCTGTGCAAGCTAGTGAACGAAGCACAGGTTTGCGCTGACCACTCTAGCAGTGCCGATAGCTTATACGAGGATGTGTTGGTACTCCGATGTCGTGGACGGGGATTGGGTGATCGACATATCTCCAGATTATCCGTCATTGACATTCGCGACAGGTGGAGCAGGACATGCTTTCAAGGTCAGTCAAGTGTCCAAGATGGAGCAAAACCCCAAATATCGTAACAATGCTGACATCGGACATCCGTGACACAGTTCCTACCCATCATTGGCGATTTGATAAGAGCGCGCATGGAAGGTACCCTGGATTCTCGCTGGAGGGAGAAATGGAGGATCGATAGGACGCAAATGGGTGAAGATCCTGCTAGGACAGGTATGGCGAGGAAACCGTTGGATCTGAGTGCGTTGGTCACCGCGCAGGATCTTTTGGCAGTCCCGTAGGTCACCTGGATGAAGATGAATCAGTCATATGTATCCTCCTTCTATATATAAGTCGCCAAGCGTAGAGTATCAAGTGAGATGGGCGATACCGTCTGGTCACCTAGGCCTTGTGCGTCGTTTACGATGAGGGTGAGCCGACCCAAACATTCTTTCGCCTACCGCAGATGACGACTGTCTACTGTTTGCCATACTCGTAAAAGCCCAAAGTCCCGTTGCATGGTTTTGTACATATTGTATTGTCTTCTCACTTATGCTCCCTTTCCTCCCTGACTTACGATCTACTGCAGCCTACCGGGTGAGATATCAGCGCTCAATCCAGCATTTCCTTTGGCTACGAGACTTACAAGTGCCATTCTCACTTTGGCCGTTGCCATTGCCGTTCACCATGTGGCCATTCCCATTTGCGTCTCCGTTCCCATCCGTGAACGCTTCATTGGCATAACGAGACTTTGCATCCGCGCTAGAAGGCACGTCCAAACCAGGATTTCGCTATCCAGGTCGTTCCGTCAGCGTCACGTCGTCTCTGCCTGAGCCTTGAGCTAGACACTCACGTCGAAGAAACCGGAAGGCTTGAGGTGGACTCGTAGAATCTCAACGGGCATGATCGGCCAATCTTCCGGTCTGGAAATGTGTGTAACACCGAAACCTGCATCCTTTAGGTCAGCCCCAGTCTCTCGAGAGGAGATATTCGGTGAGGACGAGAAGGGCAAACGTACAAGGCCAAGCAACAACATCTTTGTTCACAATATCGTCATTTCGGTCAATCCACTTTTGCGAGCCGAAGTCCTTTCCACCAGGATTCTGGTTGATGTGCACATCTGAAGGGAATTTCTCGTCGTCTGAATAGGCAGTCACAAACATCTAGGACGTAAAGGTATCAGAAATGTTCAGCCGTGGGATGTGGTCCCGGTAGCTTACATTTTGCCTAGCGAAAGGAGCTCGGTTCCAGACGGTCGAGCCGGGCTTTGCGAGTAGAGGAGGCATGTCCTTGGACACTGCACTGACATATCAGCGAGAAGATTATCAGAAGATTTGTCAGGGGCGGGATGCAACTGACCGATCTTGTAGCCCACGTTGCCACCTGTGCTGAAGTGTTGTTTGTTGGGGTTCTCGATCGCCCATGACCTTGCTTTGGCCGCATCATAGTTTGAGACGCTCTCTTTACTGTTCTTGAACAGCGTTTTGACCGTCTTGAAACCGTTACCGTAGTAATTGGAGTCGCTGCCAACGTCCTCGTCATCAGGGACAGAGTCGACCTGGACAACTTGATTTCTCAGACCGTCAATCATTGGGTCGACACGCAAGGAAAAGAGCTGCAATGGAATTCAGTCAGGAAAGGACGCAGCGGTGATGTCATGTGTGATACTCACATGTTGGTGGTGCTGAGCTGCGATACGAGGTGCGACTTCGACTTCGTGTGACGGATCTCGCTTCTCTCCAGGTGCGAGACAGTAGGCGTTGACGATACCGGTGGCTTTGACTTCCAGTTCGACCGATCCGTCTAGTGAAAAGTTGAAGTAAAACCCATACTCATAGTTTGCCACAGTGCAAATTGAAGAGATGACAAGCTTCCGGTTTCTGGCAACATGGGCACGATTGTCTCGGAAGTCGGTATCTGCAATGCCGTTTGCGATCAATATACCGCTTTGATCTGCAACCGACGATTGTGACTCACGCTTATGCAAAATACCAGCATCTTCCTCGCTGTTCGAAGGGACTTATCAACAACAGTCTCTCGCTTTTCGTGAACATCACTCACTGGATACAGATGGCGGACTTGATCGTTTGAACCCCACCTGCCCGTGTAACGAAGTCCGCATCGAGGTAGGTTATGCTTCCCAAGCAATCGCATCCCAACGCAAGCGAGTTTGCAAGAGCTCCCACACCGTATTCTCCGGTGTCAAAGGCATGTTTTCGGTGATGAGGGAAGATGGTCTTGGCATACTGAGGGGAGGAGTCAGGCCTCAATACTTGTTCTCGATGGAGGTCTAAACTCACAGGAACGACCATCTCTGCCACTGATAATCTATAGAATACTGGTCGAGTACCCTTTGCTCCATCGTCATATGTGATGTTGGAAAGGACCAGCCCCTCACTGAGATATGTCAGTGATTGCACTCTGCGACCAGAATCGAGGTGACTCACCGGAACTCGAAACCGATGTGCACCTTCCAGTTCTGCCAGCTCAAAACTCGTCCGTCCAAAGAATAGCTGACGCCTTCAGGCTGGACGACGTGTAGTGGCTTGAGTGTATCCCTGGCTCTAAAATTCGGGTCGTCTAGAGCAATCTGCTCGGGGAGGTAATTTTGAGGTGCCATAGGCGGAGCGAAACGTTCTCGTCTGGATTGAGCATCGTAGGCGTCGGCGGATGAAGCGGGATGAGGCTCGCCAGTCTCGGCGTTATTGGGTGGGTAGTCGATGGTGAGAACTTCACCGGTGTGTGAGTCTGGTATATCACATGAGTATGCGGCGACAATCTTGTAGAAGCCTGTACTGTAAGAGTACTTACCAAGAACAGGAATGAAGTCACAAGGGTGAGCATACAGGTTATCATTTGGTCGAAGACGAGCGAAGACAAAACATTGTTGTAATCGACGACCGGGGAATCGCTCATCGATACCGATGCACCAGCCTGTTCAGGTCAGACAAGTCAGAAGAGCACCACAACCGACACAGATAGGGTCTAGCTCACCATCAACTGCTATGTTTTCCTGCTTGATACCGATGGCTTCACATGCTTCCCGGACTTTAGGGTCTGTCTGACAGATCTCCTCTGCCCAGACGAGCTCCTAGATGTGCCGTCAGCCATCGCACCTTGGAAAGAGAGTAGGATCCTATACATACCTCGGTTTGTAATGAGGGTTGAATGAGTTCGTGCAATGGTGTCCAGACAGCAACGGTGGCATCTGACTTGTCCGCATATCCGGGAAGGTTGGAAGGGAGATTGACCACGGCTTCGAAGCTTTGCGAAGTGATCGGACAGATCAAGTGGACCTAGATGAAAAGCGTCAGTGAATCTGGAACGCTTCTTCCGTTCGTCCCAGCACTCACATCTGCCTGTCTCGTGACAGGGGCATTGGCGTCCGCGCCAGCCTCTTCAAAGTCTTTGGCTGAGAATAGACCAGACCATCGCAATACCGAATACTTTGGGGGTTCTCTCAAACTGATGCTGTTGAACAACGGTCTCTCCACGGGTTTGCCAGCGTATCTGTTGGTGGCCAAGAACGCACGGACCGCCGCCACTGCCGCGCGGATCTCCTCTCCAGAGAGAGGATCGAGAGGATGAGCATGGGAGGAGATGCCATTGGCCTTGTTGGATCTCAAGGGAGACGAATGGGTGGATGAGGTAGCTTGGACCATGGTGTTACGACGGAGTACTATGATTGTGTAGACTTGTGTGGGTGAAGTGGATAGACGAGGACTATCTCTGTTCATGAGTCAGAGATCTATATATCGCATTCCTTTCGTCCACGAACGATCTTGGTCTCCCTAAAAGCTACAGACTCCAAATACATTTCATTCAGGCTGATCTCTGGAAGATAGTTTACCCTTATAGATCTTATCAGGGATCACTTTGAGGGAGAACATTGACCCCGTAATTCATCCAGACGCCAGATCCCTATAGGTACGACTACTCTTATCTTGAGGGATCCCGCTCGCTTAGAGCCAGAGTGACAAAATAGAACCAGACGCTCATCTGATCCACACCGGACATTTGCGTCTGTATCTGAATCTGACGGATGGCATGTCTTCTTTCCCGACTGACAAAGGTATAAGTACTCGGACGGGCGGGAGGGAAAACGTAATTTCGTCTTGACCGACCATGTCAAGTAAGACGTCCGATACTCTTTCGACCATTCTCGCTATGGAAGTCGAAAATCCAGAAACAAGAAGAGACGATGCCAAGTTGGAAGGTTTAGGGTGTGTCTCCTCCGTCTTGACCACTCTATCGCAATATGGTCCCCTCCCGATCATTAGTCCACTTGTCCCTGTCCAAAGTTCTGCGTTCCACTGTATGCACACAGGTGCTGACTTGACGATCGCCTATGGAATCAGGTACCGCCCCGAACTGAAGCGAGCCTTCACAGCATGGGAGACCTTTGGTGTGGCCTTCTCCATCATGGGAGTCGTGCCCTCCATCGCCAGTACGATCTTTTACAATCTGGTCAGTTCACTCGACCTCCTTTCGACTCAGCCCAGCGTAGACTATATCGAGTTCATCTGACCTTCTATTTATAGCCATACGGCGGCCCAGTCGGAATGATCTGGGGATGGCTCATCTCTGCCTGTCTCATCATGTTCATCGGTCTGGCCATGGTGAGTCTCGAGCAGGTATGACCATCTGAACAACGAGCTGACACCAATTCAGGGTGAACTGGCCAGTTCGATGCCCACTTCTGGAGGTCTCTATTACTGGACCCACAAGTTGAGTCCTCCTCAGGTGTGTACATTGCCTCGTATGTGGAATGAAATGGCAAAAAGGACTGACGGTCGCCAAGTACCGCGATTTCTTGGCATGGATGGTTGGATGTGAGTGACCTACTGACCATTCTCTCCGACATCATACTGACTCTTTCATTGTCGCTTTCTTCCTTGCTCAGACAACTCATTCCTTGGTAATGTCGCTGCCGTCTCGTCGCTCGCCTGGGCATGTGCCGGTATCTTCTTCGCCGCTGCATCCATCAACAATCCCGACTTCACCGCTTCCGCAGGCGAGCAATTCGGTCTCTACATCGGAATTTTACTTGCATGCGGACTGTTCTGTGCGTATTGCACAGGTCTCTTCGCAAGGCTCCAGACACCCAGCGTGGTCCTCAACGTCATCTTGTCCCTGGTGACAATCATCGGACTACCGATTGCCAGACGGAAAGAGCTGAATACGGGCGCTTTCACCTTTGGGGGATTTGTAAATCTCACGAGCTGGCCGAGCGGATTCGCTTTCATGTTGTCCTTCCTTGCGCCGGTCTGGACAATTTGCAGTTTCGATTGTGCTGTTTCGATCAGTGAAGAGGCTACTAATGCCGCTATAGCCGTCCCGTGAGTGGTCGCGGCTTATGCCACTCTTGTGGCTCGACGGCTCTCACTGACAAGCTTCTAGACAAGCGATTGTCGGCGCGATTGGAAGCGCTGGTATCCTCGGCACAATCATCTTAATCATCCTCTCATTGACTATGGGGTGAGTGCCTTCGTCGTTGATCTGAAAACAGGGCTGAGCATTCTGCATCTGCACAGCTCTGACGTCGCTGCGATCAATGATGATGCTCTAGGTCAACCTCTGGCATATATCTACCTCCAAGCGTTTGGCGTAAAAGGCTCCCTTGTCGTCTGGTCTTTCATGTGAGTCACAAAACTGCTCGAAGGCATATGGAGTAGCGACATGTGACTGACTGGACCACTTGTCATCAGGTGTATAGCTCGTACGTGCCAATCAACCCATCCGAATCCACAGGACGTTGGAACTGATCATCCGGTCTACAGAACTCTCCATGACCGCCTCTCTGTTGCTTCCATCATCTCGACAGGCATTTGCGTTTGCCAGAGATGGTGCTCTTCCCTTCTCTCGATATTTCCACCACATCGATTCGTTCAGCGGGACACCCGTCCGATCCGTGTGGCTCGTAGTTGGATGTGCCATCCCATTAGGAGCTTTATGTTTCGCTGACCCGGTCAATTACTCAGCAATCAAGTGGGTTATCTTTCTTCTCCAGTGACGGAATCTTTGGGCCTGATGGGTGTGACAATATCAGCGCTATCTTCTCCTTGGCCATCATGGGACCATGTGAGTGTTTCTTCCTCATTGATCAACCAAAACGGATCGCTGACTACGAAATCTTATGAACTATCAGATGTTGCCTATGGTATCCCGATCGGTGCCAAGCTGCTTTGGGGCAGAGAGACCTTTGTGGTGAGCTCCAAAACAATTGAAATAGCGCTCCCCAGTCAGCCACACATCTGACGCACCCCAATGAAGCCCGGACCATGGTATCTCGGTCGATTCAGTCGGATTTGCGGACTCGTAGCTGTTGTATGGATGTTTTTCGCCATCGTTCTGTTCAGCTTGTGAGCGAGCTATCCACCCACCTCTAACGATTGACTAATAAATCCATATGTTGATCAGCCCCGCCGATACTGATCCCGACGCTGGATCTTTCAATTACGCCTGTGTGGTCGCTGCGGGGGTATGGGCATTCGCGACGATATATTGGTATCTCCCCAAGATCGGAGGAAAGACATTCTTCCGGTAAGTACTTCCTTCAGATCGTTTCGCTTGCAGCAATGCTGATCGAGCGAACTCGTACTCGCAGAGGTCCGATCACGACTGAAATGATGACCATGGAAGACGTAGATCGAATAGAAGATTATTCGATTCAGAAAGGGGACGATACAGGTTTTCAAGGAGGTGCAAAGGTCGATCCCGTCCGTTCGGTCGAGTTGTAAATAGAATCGAAGTGGGTAGTAGGCGATCTTGACACGATTTATCAGTAGCAGAGTAAGCGTAACGAGAGCGAAGTTGATATCGAATGCACTGGAATGCATGGATGTAGTACAACGGTTGCGCAGAGCTTATAGACTCCAATACCACGCTGTTACCGTTCAACCATCTCTGGCAGCCTGCATGATGAACGACATCAGGGCGGATTGCACCCCCGCCGAAACAGAACTCGGCATTTCTCCTTCGGCGGCGTCCAAAGTAGGCGGCAACCAATTATTCGACAGCTCGACCGGTGCCGTGGGATTGTCCCAACCCGCTTGAACGTAATTATCGATACTGTCGGGATTCGTGATTCCCAGATCGAAATACGGATTCCAGGTGGTAGAAGAAACCGTTGGACCTGTATTGAGGTGATTCCAGTACAGCTGAGGTAACTGAAACAGGCTTGCAGGGTTGATTGTGGGATCGGAAAATGCAGGTGAATCCGGTCCTCTTACGTCATTTTCCGTGGGGCCAGGAGTTGTAGGCGCAATCTCGCTGATTGACAAATGCCGACGCACAGCACGGAGGCCTTCTGGTATAGACGGCGACAAAGATTGATCTTCGACCGCGAGATTCGAGCTTGTCGTCTTCGCTCGGCCACTTTCCCCAGGGGCAAATGGCCTTTCGTTTGTGGAAATGCGCAATCCACCCTGGATGACTATGAGGCAGAACATCAACGTCGCATATACTTAAGACGATCGCATGCACTCACGTCCTTCGAAGAATACTCGGTGAGACGAGGCTGCCGGCCATGACTTGGAGAAGTCGCGTAACCATATGCAGCATTGTGCAAAGTTGACCTTAGCCTTGTGAGCTATGTCCTGGTCAGGATTTGTGGTATCGAAGGCTGTGTGGTCGAGAGTGAGCTAAGGAGCCAGAACATGCGACATCGACACATACCTTCAAAGAGTGCGGTGAGGCTCAACATGTGTAGGAGGTCAGAGCTGGCCACCGAAAGGAGCTGGAATCGATCGAGATGCGATAAGATGTCGATGCTTGCCTGAGCGGCTTCAGAGCAGATTTGATGGGCGGACAGGGAAGATTCGCCGTTCATCAATGGCGATTGTGAGGGACGGCGCGCTCGTCTGATGAATCGGGAATGTAGGAGAATACGGGTAGTGTGATACCACTACAAGTGGTGTCAGTATCAAGACAAAGTAGCCGATACTCACTGAAAGCGTCACTGCATGGTGTGGGATTGGCGAAACTGATGGAGAAGGATCAAGGAGCAGGAAAGATGGGAGAGCTCGTCGCCAGCTTTCTAACTGCTCTGATACTGCCTCGGCATTACGAGCTGTGTCCCATTGCTGCGATGTCTTTTGCAGAAATCCTGCATCCCACGACTCTATTGATGGTGGACACTGTATTTCCAAATTCAGGACATCTTCCACGATCATCCCTAGTCGACAGGTCCAATTGAAACAGCTCATCACGTATCCTCTTCGGGGTGAGATCGAACCGAAGTACTGTGCAGAACTGGCAGTGGAGATGGAGGGTGGTGGCCAAGTTTCGAGTTCCTCGAGCTCGTTCGTCGATGGAAGAGGGGTTGTCGATCTCCGATAGGTCAGAAGGAATGGTCTTCCAGTCTCTTCCGCCAAGGTCTTGTCGAGAACGTAGGTATTCCAATAAACTCTCGAACGGATCTCCCTATCCGCCATATCCAAGGAAGCACCCATGGGACTTGAACTCAGACTGGTTGGTGCAAGATTCAAGCCCATGATCAGGGCCATACTACATGCACGACCTGCGAGCATTGCCGCACTCTGCTTGTCTCCACATCCGGTCTGTCGAAGACTGAGCAGGATGAGAGATTGGATGAGATCGATTCGGCACTCGTTGCGAGATTCATGAACGGCTTGTTCAGCCATATGGAACAGTCTGTCCGCAGGAAATATATCATCGCTGGTCGAATTCGGTGGTGTGATGCAAGATGCGATGGCGAGCATGGACAGGATGAGAGGTGGAGACGTAGTATGTGGATTGAAGGTTGGTTTATATATCAATGGCCAGACATTCTACCCGGCAATTACTCAGCAAGGTCTGCGAGTCTCGCGTACGACAAGACTCACGTGAACGTGTGTAAAATACAAGGGGAGCAATTGATCCACCAGGGTACTCGGCACACCGCCGAATCTATGTCGTGATCGAGGTCGGCTCGGTGGTATCGGAGGAGCTGTAGTCGGGTATTTTGGTCGACGTGTCGGAGGCGACACCGGGTCATCACTGTGTGCAGATTGAGGATGGAGGCCATATGACGTGCGAGGTGAGGTGGATATATGGGATCGTTTACGTGAACCTGGTTGTGGCCCACTTTGAATGAAGCTGTCAATCATGCAATGTCTTGATTGAATCAGTTGACAGCAGGACAGCTTACCGTTTTCTGACCGGCGCGGTGAATGTGCATCTCAGATCATTCTCGACACACGACTTGCATGACAGTCTTCCATGGGAATCTCCTTGGTCTGTAGCCTCGCATTTGGTCCGACGACTGTTTGCATGTCTGCGTCAGATCATCCATCCATCATTTGTCAATGAGGAAAAAGGCAGATGACAGCCTACTTCTTGCAGTTCTGCAGAAGGATTGATCCCGTCAGCAAGCAGCTCGGCATGGAGTGAAAAACACATGCATAGCAACCCACATCACAGGCTCTGGTAGTTCTCCTCTGGATTGTCCCTCCCTCCTCTTCCGGTGAAGAGTTCATGCTGCCTGCGCAAGGTGAACTGGATGGTGGGTATCTTGATGGTAAGTTAGAAAGGTTGAGCGGAAGAAAGGTGAATGACACCAAGGAGATCATCAATCCCTTCCGGGTAAATTGTATTTATCCACACCCTTTCCCTCTCTTCGGTTGAGCAGCGGCCCAGTGGTGATGATAACAAACCCACCCATTAACGCCGCGATTGCTATTTACGTGCGCATGAAGCAGTATGTCGGTACGACCGTCGGACGCTAATGCATTGGCCGAAGAGCTCTGCTATCTTTGCATGCTTGCTTCGACCCGAATGATATGGTTCGGACATGTGGAGGCCGGCAGGCGTGAGGCCTGGTATTTAGGGTCTGTGAATGGTTTGGCAAGTTTCATGGGATGTGCTATCTCGATGTCTTGATGATCGCTCCATACCTGGTGGATCTATCTACAATGAGTGTCTGTGCGTCGGCAGCGTTGATGGGCGGTGACATGCAGACAATCTGTGTGCTGACGGGCTGATGGTGGCTTTGTCGACGTGTTCCGTGTCCTAGTAAAACCTCCGACGTGTAGCCTATCCGGAATAGATGAGGACCGGCAAGCAGAAGTGTACGTTCGAAGCAATACCATGAACATGCCTGTGCCATACATCGAGGGTGTCCCCGTGTGTACTTGGAGGTCATCTTGCATTGACAGGAGTGTATCTCGCACATCGGATCTGAACCTGTTTTTGTCTCATTACAGTCTGTCCGCAAGGGAGACCCCGCGGGCCGATGACTGGGGACATCAAACTGATGCATCGTTGCATCATCTTCGTTTTCTCGTTGCATCAAACGGACGTCAATGATGAAAACCCCGACAATGAGATCTCTACGATATCTGTATACTTGTCGAGCGTCCCTTCGGTCATACACGACATCCTCTACGCCAAGTCTGCAAACGTGGATGGAAGCACTCACTTCCAAACCCCCAGAAATCACACACGACGTGATTGACACGGAACGCGCCAGTCAACTCGCACGTATCTTGCCTACTTGTCAGGACACATCTGAAGCTCTGAAAGATGATTTGCCCAACGGGGAAGTACTGTCAAAAGGACATCATTTGGTTTATTTCAGACCGAAGTTCATGTTGAATGATCTGGGCAGAGATGGGTCTTCGACGGTGGGTTGTGCGACTTACACCTCGACATGAGGGAACCCAGGGCGGGATACTAACTTGTAAGATTGTCTGGATATGATATATTGGAATATCAGGAATACAACGCACCCCCACCATTTACAAGAAGAATGTGGGCGGGTGGATCCATGTTCTGGTCCAGTCGCCATCACCTGAGAATAGGAGAAAGAGTCACTCAAGCGGTCAGTGTGCCCAAAGTGGAGCATAAGAAGGGCATGGTCTTCGTATACCAGAAGAGGGTGATCTATCCCGCTACAAGGTCGAATGGGGATCTAGATTACGATGAGGACGAATGGGCAGTGAAGGAGCTGAGGACGCATGTGTTCAGACAGGCTGAGGCGGTTCCGGTCAGTGCAGGTGGGTGTATTCCTCCTCATGGCGAAGTATGAGCTGACTCGTTTGTGGTCGACTGTTGTAGGTCCGAGCAGCCCCTCGTCTGCATCATCTGGTACAATTGGACGACAATCCCACTTCTCATTCACATACACACCGAGCTCACCACTCCTTTTCCTTTTCTCTGCACTCACACACAATCCTCACAAAGTGCACTACGACCAATCGTGGACCACTACTCAAGAAGGGCACAGAGCGCCCCTCGTCCATGGACCCATGAGCGCTTTGCTCCTGATTGAACTGGCAGGTAGGGTAGGGGCCCATAAGACCTTGAAGCGGTTTGACTATCGTGCAACCAGTCCGATGGTCGTCGGTGAGGAGATTGGGATGAGGGAGACGTGGGCAGAAGAAGGAGATTTACAGCTGACCACGGAACAGAGTGGGAAAGTGGGAATGAGAGCGGTGGCGAGGTATGCTGCGGAGACATGGTATGCATTCATGTCACGAGAGCACTATGAGAGTGACATTGCATACCTCTTCTGCCCCGAAACAGGCTTGGTAGTCACACGTTGATACAAGCTCAGACTCCACTCTATTCAGCAGATGGACTGAACGCGACCTGGTCGACAATGGTGGAGGTCCTCCACCCAGCTCGAAGCGATGATACAAAGTGACTTTGACCAGTAGTTCTCTTTCAGTATTTCTCCTGCATTCAGACGTCACTATGCTAGTACCACGTCAGTTCATCGTGCGAGCAGCACAATCATGCTCGTCATGCCGGCTGAGATCCCGATCCACTTCCACACGAGTCCCCACGTCTCGTCGAGCAATGCTATATGGTGTGTGTACGCTCGTTTCTCGCTCCACTATCACCTCGTGATGTGCTTGCGCCGATGCGATGTTTATCTCCTGTACCATACAGTACCCGGATCCAATCCGCGGATGCTACAGAAATCACTGTTGAGCCCGGCAGACTCGATAGCATACGATCTGGAAGATAGCGTAGCGCCGTCGAAGAAAGCAGAAGCGAGGAAGCTCGTAGCGGAATTGTTGGACGTGAGTGATCGAATGGGTCACGGTGTAGAAGCTCTGGTGCAAAGGACGGTCGGGCTGGAAAATAGGAGCTCACGTGATTGACTGGGATGTAGGGAGATAGAAGACCGAAAGGAGAGGTAATGGCCAGGATCAATGCTATTGGTACAGGATACGAAGAAGCTGATTTGGACGAAGTGGTGAGTTTTGAGCACCAATGGCGTACACTCTCCTCCTCTATCTCGGTCACTGATCCGCGGATATACATGATAGCTCCGCACAAGACATCTCTCAGCTATCGCCTTGCCGAAGACGACGTCTGCGGAACATATCGCCTACCTCATTTCACGGATCAACAAGCTCGCGCCGAAACATAAACGATCAGGCCAAGAAGAGGCGATCAAGATCATTGCCATGATTGAGAATTCGAGGGCGATGGTCTCGATCGAGAGTATCGCGGCGAGTGGTGAAGGACATCTAGACGCGTTACTGGTGAGTTGGAGTAACTTAATGGCAATGTAGTGCGGAGCTAATGATGGAGACATATATCAGTTTGCAGCTGAAGATTGTATGTTCCACTCGTGCTGTTTGTGTTGCCCTTCGACCCTTCTTGGCACCGTCGCGTTGCTCCAGATGATAGGATTCCCAGCGGTCCTCCATACCTCACAGTATTCCGTGCTGAGTGCTGACGATCGAAGACGATCAAAATGTAGACTGTGCAGATGTGGGCCTCACACGAACACCAACACGAGAAGAGCTAATATACCCTCGTTCTCGACTGGTCACAACCGCCAAAGCTTTCGGTCTACAGGCCATTGACCTGGTGCGTCGCCTGTCTCCCCTCCATGCTGTGGAACCACACCTCGGTCACGTTCTCTTTCCGCTGATCTTGCCCCTCTTGGCAGGTCTGTGTGAATTACAAAGATAAAGAAGCTTTAAGGGAAGAGTCGGAAGAAGGTCGACGATTAGGTTTCGATGGCAAGGTGGGCAAACTTTCTCCCCCTTTACAAAGCAACAGAGGGACCTTTGGTGGGTGAGGGCAATGTGTTGATCAGTGTGTCAATATAGCAAGCCATTCATCCTGATCAGATCGAGGTGATCCATCGATCTTTCTCCCCGAGCGAAAAAGGTAAGTCCGTCCCTCCCAGCCTCCCTTGATGGATTCCCGCTTACAAAATACGCGGTCGTCGCAGATATTCTAAAAGCTGCACGAGTCAGATTCTCCTTCGAGCATCATGACAAACAAGGTAAAGGCGCGTACACGCTCGACGGTACGATGATAGACGCTCCGGTGTACAAACAAGTGAGAGTCAATCCCCTCTCTATATAGGTCTGTACATCAAGTCCTATGCTCACTCGGATGGTCATCATAGGCTATCAAAGTATTGGCAAAGGCTGAAGCGGCTGGATTGCCTGTACCCCAAGTGCGAGAAGACGAGATATAAAAAAAAAACCATTTCAACAGGGTGTATGATATGAAGTTCACGACTAATCGAACGTAAATCTACATATGCTTTTCATCATTATAAAGTCTCTACGTTGGTACGAGGGCTGTATTCTGCCGATCCGTCTATCCATCTATCATTTGTGCGGCTTTTGTGAACTGTGAACTGAAAGACATTCTCGAAGAAGAGATCGCTCAATCTCGCACGGTGTATTGACAGTTTGCTCTGACTCGATGTCCTGTCAAGATATCGATATCAGTCTCGATATTCCAGGGTTCCCCGAGAGCCAGAGACGCTCACCATAGATATAGAAGACGAAAGGCACGGGCGTGAGGACCACCGCGATGAATCCGAACAAGCTGGGGATAAAAAGTCAGACATGAGCGGGTGGTCCGGATATATCATACAGATGCTTATGCGAGACTCACGATGCGGCCCATTGATCCCCTAGTCGTTCGTACATGGTAGGAAAGGCGAGAATGACGAGACCAGGTACACCTGTACGAACGTGATTAGTCCAGTCAGTCAATCAAGATTCGGTGATAGGAAGGCGATCCATTCATCGGTCGCGCTCACTATACCGAACAAGGGTAGAAGCAGCCATCTATGTTCCCGACTCGTCAGTTTCCCACAGACTCAGATATCTTGTTTTCACACCTAGACTCACCGCCGAAGAAGCATAGGGTCCATAAGCGTCGATCATATATTGCATTGATCCTTGGAAAATCGATAACAGTCCGATACCAAAGATCAATCCGCTATGATGTGAGGTGCCTTCAGATCACTGACGGTCATGATTGCATGAAGGCAGGCAGGACTTACCTCATCATGGGAACCCAGAAATTGAACTGAGGGCCTGACGTCCAGGCGAACCAGAATAGTCCAGCGGGAAAACAAATCGCAGCAAACATGACTGAGACAATGATATCGACATCAGCACGGACCTCACGCTTCTTGTCTTGTCTTCCTCTCCCTTCCTTTGGCGAAACTGACGGACCGACAGGAATCGCGAGGGGGGAGAAGGATACTCACGAGGCACCAATCTCTCCTCCGGTTCCACTTTGCCATCATGGATTCCTCTCCTCTTGATCCCTCCGACTTTGGCATCCCTGGTCAAACCCCTGTATCGCGCGTAGTGTAGGAAGTTGAACATCATGAGGATCATGAAGCCGACGATGATGGGTAAGAACATGAGTCCCAATTTGCCTCCTGACAGACCATGTTTGGCGAAGACGATGGGATAGGCGTCGAAGAAGCCGTAGAGGACGGTATAGACGACTACAAGGGTGGGTTGTCAGCACATCACCCGACATGACGGAATGCGGCTAGAGGTGATACGAGGTGACGTGATCATGCAGACGGAGGAAAAGGGAAGGTTTTCTTCCAGGACGAAGGAACACTGACCAGTGAGATAAATGATGAAGAACTGGACAACAGGTTCTCTCGCCAACATCTGAAACGGTCTCTTCATATATTTCGGAGTCAACTTTTTCAGACTCTCGTCTTCGATGCTCGCTCTCCAACAGTCTTCCCCTGTGACCTGTCTATACTTCACAGCCTTGAACTTCAGTAGGGCCGGAGCCAGCGTTTCCGGCATGAAGAAGAAACAGAGTAAGAACGATGCGGCGTTCCAGATCGCGCATACCCAATAACACCATCTCCAACCGTAAGAAGGGTTCTGAGCGACATACCCACCTATCACGGGACCGAGGACCGGACCGGCGAAACCGGCCGTGGAGAAAAGTGGTAGAGCGAGTGTTCGTAGGAGTGGATCGCCGACGTCGTTCAGTGTTCCGCCGGCGTTGGAGAGAGGAGTGGTGGAGAAGAATCCAGCGATGAAACGAAGGATCAATAGACCGGCGGTATTGGGTGCTAAGGCTGATCCGACCTCGAATAGCGAAGCGAGTAGGATGGTGATAAGGTAGACTGGAAGTCGACCATACACTGCGAGAAGAGGAAACCAGTCATGTTCCGTAATGAGGCTGCGCGGTCGGAGGTGGCAAATCAACACTCACATTCGGCCAAGGGAGCCATGGGCATAGCCCCGACACCCATCCCAATCAAGAAACAACTCGTACCCGCCGTCGCAGCGAGCTGACCACATCCAAACTCCTGCATCATCCCTCTCTCTGCAGCAGACGAGACCGAACTGGAGAAAGTCAGACCGAGCGTCAGAAACGCCAGTTGCGCAATGACAAAGGTCTTGTAGAGTATCGACCAGTTGAGAGGATTCCGAGCATCGTCAGGATCGAACTTCACGTAGACCGTCAGCGGTTTGGGTTCTTCGAGGGCCGACTCGTGTACTTGTTCGTGCGTCGGTCGGGTTTTGGGTGCAAAGGAGCGGTATTGGAAGAATGCCTCCATTCTCGGTTGAACTGGACGGACCAGGGAGAAGACCGACGGTGAGCGTTACCTATGCTTGTAAGTCGTTGACCGCTGGGGGGAACACAATATACACCCCTCGACTTGTCGTGGACGCAGGTGGTATCAAGGAGCTAAAGGACTTGTCATACGCTATAACCTAGCGAAAAAAGTCGACAGAAAAAGGAAAAGATTGTGACTGGATGCTTGATGACCATGATAAATGTGTTCCCAAAATACATTTCATTAACCTTGATACTGTTAAGCCGTCTAAAGCCTTAGATTTTCGAGTCGCGGTCTCCGAGCCCCCCTCCACACTCACTCCACCGGGTCACACTCTCTCTCAGCTGCCCTCCTCGTCCTCCACCAGCTCCCTGGCCATCCTAGCTTCTTCAAACAATGCTTTCGTCTCATCGTCTTCCTCCCCGCCCCAGCTCATATCCTTCTCCCAGTCGCTCTCCTCCCTTTCTTCCTCTTTATCGCTATCTGCGAGCTGATGGACCGGTCCGACTTGTTTCGCTGCTGAGATGAAAGTGCTTGCTAGTTGAGATGTGGGAGCCGATATCAATGCATTAGCTGTACGACGTGCATCGCGTGATGACGACGGATTGGCTCGAGCAGCAGAGCTGGGTGCAGGTTTCGGCTGAGGTAGTGGTAGCGGTTGTGACGGCATCTTCGACGGTGGTCCCGCTGTCTCGGACGGCAACGGCTTTGCAGGTGACGAGGGTACTGGTGCTGCCATGGCGATCGGCCGTTCATGGATGGTCAAACTTGCAATGAGCGCTGAGACTGAGTCGTTGGACTGAGGTGCGGGAGGAGGAGGAGGCGGCGGTAGCGGTGGCGGCGGCGTTGTCTGGGCTGGTCGCACACGAGCAGAAGTCGCTGTAGATGTCGAGTGAGCTGATCCCCCCGACTGATGTTCTTTCTTCGATAACTCGACCTTCTCTCTCCGTAGTGACCTGTCCTGCGTGTCCTCCCAAGAGAACTCTCCCCTCTCCTCCAATTCTTCCAGCAGTTCAACCTCCACATCTTTCGATCTCAACCAGATAGCTTCCCCGCTCAAACCCCTCTCCACCCACGCACTCCTCACCTTGCATTTCTTCCCACAGAACCCTTCCTCCTCGTTCCCCTCTGAAGGCTTGATGGTCCGCGCACGGGTGGAGATGATATATCGTTTCGCGGCGGTGTAAGGCTTGTATGGCGGATTCGGACAGAGTGGGTAGGAACAGAGGGAGTTCAGGTGTCTTTCGTGGATGATTTCGAGGTATTGAGGTGGAGTCAGATATGATGCCTAAACGAAGCAAGGGTATTCATCGAACTAGTCAGAACCCAATGACCCTGCTTATAATCGACCCCACTCACAGCTTTCTTGAACGTCGCACGATCGACAGTCTCCTCCATCAGCTTGTCCATCCATCTATCCACCTTGCGTTTCAACGTGATCTTCCTCACAGCCGCCCGTTTGTACGCGTCGCTTTCTGCATCGTGTGATGGAGTCAGCGTATCTGTACTAGGTCCAGCCTCGTAAGACGTGTCCCGTTGCGCGACCGATAATCGAACAGGATTTCGCGAGGATGGTGGGGGCGCGGTGGTGCTGATAGCTGGAGGGGAAAGGGTGATTGCGGGGTGGGTTGATGTGGATGGATTGGGGATTGCGATCGGCATGTTCGTGAAGATATCTCAGGCGATAGCGGATCGTTTGCAGTGGGCGCGACACAGATGAGCCTTATCTCCCGGTGGTTACGCCGGTGTCGAGTGACTGAGGAGGAAAATACAGAAAGATCCAGGAGACAAACCAATTGAGAGGCAGATTCCCTCCACCTTCCCTCCACCTCAGACGACCGCTTGTTTGACTAGATGAGCATCTCTACAAGTGTCCAGGTTACGATTCGTACAGACTAATAGCATCAGGACCCTCTCCTGTCAGGTGTACAAAAGAAGTTGTCATAAATGCAGATTATGATATGATCGCTTTGAGCTACAACAACAGCTTGACTATCATATTGTACATCGTGTCAAACGAGACATCTCACTCTGGCTTCGGACCCGCCTCGTCACCTTCTTCTAAATGCACTGCCAAACCTTTGACCACCTGCTCCAGCGGTCCGTTGCCTCCCAGGTCTTCAAGTTCCGCCGCAATCTGATCTTGCAGTTGAACCATAACATGTCGAATGTACACAAAGGTTCTGGTCTGGTCTCTGAGGTACTCGACGGTGTGTATCTTGAGCGAAACGGATGTAGTTTTCTTTTGTAGGACATCTAGTTCGGATGGATTCAAATTCAGTCTCTGTCTGGCGCTTCATGGCATTGTAAGGAGCTCGGAGGAGGAAATGACACCGAAACATTCTGAAATGCACGACTCACTTAGTATTTGTCGATTCTGAGTGTTGGCTTTGATCCCATGGACTACTGGGAAGCTGAACTTCCCCTCTGTCAAGTCTTCACAGAACCCCTTATTCGCTTCGTACTACAAGTCGGCCAGGAGCTTTGTCAAATGAGTTCGGAACAGAGAGGCGAAGCTCACTTCTGTGGATTGAAGGTTCATATAATCGTCTCGGATTTGGAACCAGACGGAAATTAGGTTCACCAGTGGGACGTAGTCGCTGTGTGGAAGATCAGTCAGAATGACAAGTCTACGTGTTGGCCGAAGGGAGGGCTGTAACTGGGAATTGCTATCCGACGGCAGTAGAGGGTAGAGATACGACAAGACGTACACGTTGGATACAGACTTGGCCATCATTAGCTTGACAGCTAATCTCAGGAGACCTCCAGCCTCTGAAGACAAACAACCTATCAGCTGGAACATTCCTGGCCAGCTCACAACAATGTTGGGGTGACTGACTTCCCAACACCATATCGATGTATTCTTCTTCGGTTGGACAGGTCAGACTATCTCTCCAGAAAAGGTCCATCCCCTGACCTCGATGCAGTTGTAGTAGCTCCTCTAAGAAGAGATGTCAGCTTATGATGCCCGACAGGCAGACGCTGGTCGGTCTGAGTTGAAAGATAGTCTGGGAAAGGTTGTCATTGCGCCTTCCCAAAGCAATACAGGTTGCCCTCTTCCCCTGACTGTCAAACGATCGGTCACCAAGTATATACCCACCAGTGACAAGAGAGACCAAATCCACCTCCTTGCCCTGCTTCCCCACTTGCCCTCCTTCTCTTTCCGTCCTCAGCTGTAACAGCTCTTGCATCGCCAAGAAATAGACGTAATTCGCTGTATTTATCGTCTGGGGAACACCATAGATGGTATGAGCTACTGGGAGACCTCGACGGAGTTCTGAAAAGTCTTCGACGTCGTCCATTCTACGTGATTGTTGAGGGCAGGTTAAGTCAGTGCTGAGCGACTGCTGAACAAATGATGCTGGTTCTCGAGTCCTTGCACGAACTCTCGTGCCATAGCATACCTGTTCTCAGCGTCTGGTCCTTTCTCTCCTCCCAGTCTGGCATTGCGACGAAGTTCAACCCTCCGTCTCACCCATCCTCCCCTCGCCTCATCGAAATCATGACACACCCATGGAGCGAAAGGGAAAGTCGCACTCACAACAAACTCGCATTATGTAGCATCCTCACCACTTTCGTGATAATCTCCAGATCATCTTCCGGGACATGTAACCACAGATTGAAAGCTTCGATCAACTTGGTTCGGATCTCTTTACCAGGATTCGCGGAGATATAGGTGTATGGTTCGAGGAGGATCTACCGTTTGAATGAGACTGTATTAGCTGGGAAACTTGGAATTGAATCGTTGAGTGGGTCGAACGGGATGAACGGATTGAAGTTTGAGAGAATGATGGGCAAGTATTGGGCCTTCAGACGGCGAAAGACAGTAGACATGGTGACAAGTGGAGGAGAAGTAGGCTAGGTCATGGGTCCTGCAGGGATCACATACGTTCTCTTGGGGCTGTGTCCAGCTGGGCGTTTTGAGCGTTTGACGCAAGTTCGAATAGTGCATCTTGAGCAGGTACGTTTCGTCCGTGATACGGCGGAGAGGTATGTATCCGGAACGGAAGCTTTGGTCGTGAGAGCACTATCTTCAACGGCTATGCAGAGAATGGTCAACGATCTTGCTGTTCAATTGCAAAGAGAAGATAAAGATGAAATGTTGATTGGATACAGGTCAGAGTACGTTTCGTGACGTGTTCATCGACGGTGGAGGTAAGTTAGATCTTGAAGTAAGTTAGTCAGTTACGCGTCATCCTGAATGACGACAACAGCGACATGTACACGACCCCGAAGGAACGTATGGTATCAAGTACTGGGTTCATAACATGAAATGCAAAAGTATCATAGCTCAGAGTGAGCAGAAAGCAGAGAAAACAGTTTGGCGATCGAGCACCACATGATGTAAAACAGACATTATTGACCCATTCCCCCGTCAATCACCCACCAACCTCTTCCTTCCCTTCTCAGCCAACCCTGCTCTTCACCCCATTCGACCGCTTCTTCGATCTTCCAATCCCCGACTCTCTCCCATCTCCCCTCCTCTCCCCATCTTCGCATCTTGATTACAAGCTCGTCAACGGTCATTCCGTTCCCATTTCTCGGATCTCCTTTCCGTCTAAATGTACTCTTTCTCAGATTCCTCTCAGCTTCTAGATGGAGGACAAGGAGCGGAAGCAACAGCTGCGGAGGCAGAGGTAGATACCCCCATTGCTCACCGTTCCCTCCAGTTTGATGCTTCGATAGTCGGACCTGCACCAGACTCCCTTCCTCTGCGACATTGCGGATGACCCATCCAACAAGCTTTTCCATCTTGTATTTTCTCTCCTCAACAGGCAGGCAGTACTCCTTTATTTTGTTCCACCCAAGCGCTTTCCGTTCCGCTTCCACTGTCAGATCCTTCTTCGTAGCCAAGCCGTCTCGTATACGTCTCTTTCGTCGTCGCTCTTCTTTCCGGACCTCGTTGTCCACGACCAATCTGGCCAGGGTGTTCAGTCGTTCGTCTGAGAGTACTGACGAGATGGTAAACGGTTTCAAAGGTGATAAGGGTGACTGCTGTGACACAACCTTCCGTAATCTGGAGGATCGTGGTGTCGGCGTACTGCTGTGGTCTTCCATCATGGAGTTGTGCCGGGTGCTTGGTGTGAACAGACCGACATTCGTATCAGATCGGATGACATCTTTACCTTTCTTGGCTCTGCAGCTCGGCGGTCTGTATTCGGGGAAGGTAGCTTCGAGTGCTGCGCGAGATCGGCCAGGACCCTCGTCGGCGATGGTCCGGAGAGCTTTGATTGTCTCTTGCGTCATATGATCGAGCATGTATTGTCGGAAAGTTCGATCGGTCAACTGTGACGATCTTAATCTGGCCGGGTCACGCAACTGAACATCGAGATGAACGGTCAGCACGCAATGACCGCACAGCAAACAGTCAACCTACCTCAGGCTCAGCATCCATGATGGTCAAGTCGCTTGGTGTTTCGCTTGTAGGCTCGATGCTGTCCGAGAACCGGGGTAGAGACTTGATCGGCGTCGGCGGTTGTGAAGTCTTGCCAGCCTGGATGTCCGATATGACGAATGGCCGAGCGTACAACACCTCGTGCAGTCTGCACACCTCA
Source organism: Kwoniella newhampshirensis (assembly GCF_039105145.1). NCBI lineage: Eukaryota > Fungi > Basidiomycota > Tremellomycetes > Tremellales > Cryptococcaceae > Kwoniella > Kwoniella newhampshirensis. The sequence goes on along the minus strand of NC_089955.1, from coordinate 1,775,022 downwards.
GCCGCATGGATGTGTTGTGCATCTGGATCCACGGCGACTGAGGAAGCAGGTCAGCTACGCAATATTCTCGCTGAGTGCACATGACATCGATTAGCTACCACTTGATTAAACTCACATATAGACCCTCCTGCACCTTCTTCCACGACAACCTGTCGGACCCATTCCACCTCTCCGCTCGCTTTCCTTCTCTGCCACTCGTCGATCTTCCCTACAATTCTCACAGTATCACCTACGCGGACGTCCTTTCGATCATACACCTTGAGAGGTGCTCGCTTGACGGGTACCGGATATCCATTGGAATCGCACTCGTCGATCGCTTTGCGTTTCGCGGCGTTCCGTGTGGCAGCAGATGCGAAGGCTGCTGAAGGAACTCGATCTGTAGGTTTTGCTTCAACCGGATTCCTTGTTGAAAGTTTGACGAGTGACAGTCGTATGAGCACAGGTAGAACATGTTCGCCGTCACCGTCATCGACTACGCCGTATAGCCATATCAGCTTGTCCGTGACGACTACCGTTATGTCAGGCCTGAGCTTACGCGTGACAGTCATGGTAGTCTCCTTGTGATCCACTCCAGCTACCCAACCCACAATCTCTACCATTCTACAAGGAAAGTTGTTCAATGAGAAGATATCTAGATGGTCAAGGTTCATCAGCACAGACCTTCTTGTCGAATGATTCGAGGACACTGGGGACGTACCTCTCGTAGCATACAGCGCTGCTTCCTGAGACTCGGGGACTATAGACTGCATACGATATACATCGCTGATGAAGCATTTCGCTATGGCTTGCGGTCTGTGGACCCATGTCAACAGACTTTGAAAGGGAGGAAGAGGGTTCAGGCCTGATCGAGAAGATGAAGCGTGGTTTGGTCGATGAGGCGAATATGGTGCATCGTGACGACTCTGAGGCGGAGTTCTGCATCGAGCAGATCGAGGGGGGGTGTTCATGTGTGTCAAGTGATCATCATGATCTGTCAATGAGATGGAAATCAAGAGTGCTTGTTATTGTTGTTGTTGTTGTTGTTGTTGTTGTTGTGATCATTGACGGTTGACTCACTGCATACAGGAGCGACGCATGAACGGAATCAAATGGTCCTCATCGAAAAGTCAAATCTCCACCTCCATCATCCTGATCCATCGTTCATTTCATGGTCAAATCCATCGTCGCCTTCAACACTGATCAGCTCAATCATTCTTTGGGCGACTCACACCCATTCCACCTGATACCGAAATGGCTCGTCCTACAAGTTCTGCTTCGTTCCTCTCCGCTTTGCGGCAGACGGCTCTCCGGCCGATCAAACCCCTTCGCCGCCCGCTCATCCACCCCACCTCCACTGCCTTCCCCCATTCTCGCGCATCTTCCTCGACGAGCTTCATGCCTTCGCAATCGGCTCGGTCAAATCTGTTCAGACCGACAACCATCGTGCTCATATTCGTACCTATCCTCACTGGATTTCTCGGAGTATGGCAATTGAAGAGGTTGAAGTGGAAATTAGATCTGATCGATGAGGTGGATCGGAATCTACAAAAACCTCCTATGCTCTTACCGTCCAATATCAAGTGAGTCCACCTATTCCTTACTACCTGCAACGACATATCTCACCAAGTCGTGCGCTATCTCACAGTCTTGAGGCTTTACCCGATTTTGCATTTCGGAGAGTCCTGTTGAGAGGACAATTCACCGGTCCTCCTATCTTATTTGGTCCACAAACAAAAGACGGTTTCCCAGGCTATCATCTCATATTACCCTTTGTCCGAGCATCAGGCGGTTCTACTGTTCTGGTCAACCGAGGATTCATAACGACGACGCGAGCAACAGCGATTCGGGAAGGACGGCAAGTCCCACCTGGACTCTCGTCCGATGGCGGATCGACGGGAGAGGAACTCGTCGTTGAAGGCATGTTGACGAGACCTGGGGAGATGACCGTTTGGACGCCGAAGAACAATAAAGAGACGAATGAATGGTTCTGGAAAGATATAGAGGAGATGGCGGAATGGTGCGGTGGTGAACAGAAAGGCATTCAACCGGTTTTGGTGGACGCGATTGAAGGTGAGGATCGAGAATATCATCTCTGTTTCAACGTGGATCAACCGTAGCTGATCATTGCCCGCCTACAAAGACCAGGACAATGCACCCACAATGCTGATGCAACAGGGTATACCTGTCGGTCGCCCGCCTCATGTCGAACTGAGAAATCAGCACGCACAGTACGCGGCTATTTGGTCGGTTTCATGATTGCCATCTGTTGACTGGGCTGCCTGGCTGACCTCTCGACCCCTTTTCGCTGTGCAGGTTGTCTCTATCTGCGTCAACGACTGTCATGCTCGCATATATTCTGACAAAGGGCAAAGGAGGACCAAAGCAAAGAAGACCGAAATTGTACTAGTGATATTGTCATTCAGCAAAGCTCATCTGCATATGCATCATTCATCCCTCACACCGGGCGTCCCGGGTCTGACCACCTTGTCAAGCATAACCGTGAACATGATTTCGTGAACTTATCCAATCTCTACTTCAGCGTTGAGTAGCGTAATCTTGTGGCTTTGTCCGCGCTTGATTGCTCGAGTCACCGCCACGACTCGGTGGACGATGACAGCGCGTGTTTTGTCTCGGTCATATATCGACTGGTTCATTCTTCTTTGCTTCCTTCCCCTGCCTCCTAACTCTTCGACTGCATAACGACGAAGGTGAAAGTTCTACATCATGCCAGGACCGGCGGACGCTACTCCTGTCGTTGAAGCTCAGTACGTGATATCCGTTGCATTCTTCACAGCTTGCTCAAGTCGGCTGACATTGAATGATCGCTCCTTCCTTCTTTTGTTCCGACTCTCAGAAAACGAGTAAGCCCTTTCCTCCCTCTCCATGCAACGAAAGTCAAGTGAGGGCAACAGGACAACAGCGTGCTAATAGAATGACCCTCATCCTCGTTCAGGCCGACCCAGAGCTGAAGAATGTCATCGAGTTTCTGAGAGGAAAGAACGGCCCTAAAGTCAGAAGAGGAATTCTGAATGGGAAGCGTGTGGACTACTTCAAAGGTGTGTGATGTTGTCGTTGTCTCTTCAGGTATCATCTATACCCAGTCGAGTACAGTCGTCCTTCTCGACACCTCCTCGGACCTCGTACGCAAGCGCGCACTCCTACAGTATCTTGGGTACACATACTGACCTTGCCTTTTCTACAAAATCCAGGCAAGACCGCCGTTCGAACACTGCTCAGTCCTCAGTATCAAAAGTTGAAGAAGGTTCCTGTGGTCAAGGATGAGGAGGAAGCGAAAGCGTTGATGGTCAAGCTGTTGCCATTGTAAGTGGTCTCCTCATTGACATCTGGCGAGATCATGCTGCCTTATCCTAAAACTATCCATCCTCCTTCAATCATTACCCCCGTCATCCTCGATCTCCCTTATGTCCTCATTCGTATCACTCCTCGCTTTTGCATCACATAACTCCTGATACCTACTATTCATTTTGTTTACGGTCCTGCTCCGTTCTGCAGCGCTTTCTTCCTCCGAACAGATCGACCGACCCTCGCTACTCCTCCTCCACCAGGAACGCCCAAACCACTCCAGCTCGCCCCGCAACAATCGTTCGACCCGCTCTCTTACTACACCTGGTTTTACGATGGATCTCCCCTTTACACGATTCTCGGTGGATTCGCAATGGTCGTCGTCATGTTGGCAGGAGTGATGTTCCCCCTTTGGCCTGTCAAACTTCGTATAGGTGTTTGGTATCTCTCCATCGGAGTTTTATGTCTTGTCGGACTGTTCATCGCTCTGGCCATCGTCAGGTTGATCTTCTGGTGTTTGACGGTCGTCTCGATGAAAAGAGCAATTTGGATCTATCCGAACTTGTTCGAAGACGTGGGATTCGTGAGTAGAATCCTTCCTTGGAGAGTGGCTCAGGGAACTCCGTTTTTGAGCCAAACCTCGACGAGTGACTGATCCTGCATTTCACAATAGTTTGACTCGTTCAGACCCGGTTGGGCTTACGATGAACCAAAGAAGAAGAAGAAGAAGCGAGTCCCAGGCACCAAGTCGTCCAAGAAGTCGGATCCTGCTGCCGTGGACGACCAGTCTGTCGAACCAGCTACTGCAGCAGCTACTGGAGCGGAGAGTGCACCCACGTCGGACGTCACTGGCCTCAGACCACGTCAATCCGCAACGATCGAGGAAGTCAACGATGATGAAATATAAATGAAGGTCAATCGTTCGAAACCGAGCAAGGTCGGGAAATTATGAGATCATTCCGGTGCAAGGGAGAGCTAGTACATGGAACAAGTCAAACGAAGGGAGAGAAAAGTAGCTGCCGGATCTACCATCATGCATAATGACGTATCTCAGTCAATTCACTTCTGATCTGCTTCTCTGGGCGCATCCTCTACCATCCGTCTCTCGCCACCAGCTGCTTAATCTGATCGTTCCCGATAATCATCAGGTCTTACGCCGCTGCTCCGAGGAATTGTTGTCTCTGCGTGTCGAATATAGGTGATCAGCCTGCGGAAATCAGACTTGATTTTTGCCCACACTTACCAGCTGCATGATCGAAGCCTTTTGGGTGGGATCCAGAGCGCTGATCTGGTCTGGAGTGAGCTGCAGAACTTGGAGGAGCATTTGCTATTGTGAACAGCGGTCAGCATCGACTCCTCTGCTACAGGAGCTGGAAGCGAAGAAACGATCGTCACTCACTTGTTGGTCTTCCGGCAGAGTCGACAGAGCTGCTTGTGCAGATGCGGGCAGACTTGCAAGACCCGAAGCAGGCGGTGCGGGTGCAGGCGCACCATGACCACCATTGTATGCGGGCTGAGGGATTGGAGGGGGGGCGTTGTATCCTCCTGGAGCACTTGCTTGCGGTGGGCGGTAAGACGAGTTCGAAGGTGGATAGGGAGGATAGTTGGTGGGAGGAAGCCCTTGGGCAGGGGCGGGTGGGTAAGGAGGATAGGCAGGAGGCTGAGCTGGTGCAGGGGCTGGATAAGCAGAGACCGGAGCGACTGCTGGCAGGGGCTGGATTCTCTGTGAGATTGGCGTGATCGTCAGCTTCGTTTGCCATTTTCCAGTGCTGGGAAGCTCACCTGGAGGACAGATGGATCAACAATGTTCATGAGCAGCATGGCTTGGAAAAGAGCATATGCGAGTTGAGGCTTGCTGCTCAATAATTGTCTCGCTTGCTCGGGATTAGTCGTGATGAGGGTCTGATATGAGAGGAAGCATCAGTGCCAAATCAATCACCACATTCATCAACCTTCAATCCGCATTCTGTCGTCATACAGACCATGACGTGCAGCCCAAATGTAACCATACGGAACAATGCTAGTGAAGTTCCGACCACTCACCTTCATACTCGCCATGACATCCTGCATTTGACCAGGACTGATGGCTGCGAGGGTCTTGCTTATGACATCCGTTGCTTTCTGGCCCATACCTACATCGACGCCAGGTGGTAACATGTTCAGATCTACTCTTTCTCCACCACCCAGGGGCGGTGCTGGCATGTCATCCATTGGTCCTGGTCTTCTTCCATATCCCTGATCCAGAGCGGGTGGTGGAACAGAATACCCTCCTCGTGGTGGTGGAGTGTCGTCCATTTGGTGAGAACCATATCGACCTCCGCCGCCACCTGCACCTCCGCCTCGTCCTCCTCTGCCCCCACCTCCGCCGCCTCCTCGACCACCAGTTCGAGGTCCTGGTTCGTCGGTGCTAAGCTCGACTCGAAGATTACGACCGTTCACTGGGGCTTCCTGTAGGTTTCGGACGGCCGAGAGAGCGGTTGCTTCGTCTGCAATCACGAGGATTTATGAGAGATGGCATTGAAGAGTAGATACAGCACATTCGGTAGGGGAAGGACAGAGCAAGGGGAGTTGAGGAAGAGATGTCAGATCACATTTCCGCTTGCTCTCATTTTTTCAGGTTTCGTTCGACTTACCATAGAATTGCACGAAAGCGTATCCCTTAGATCGTCCCGTCTGAGGGTCGAATTTGATTCTACGGCAGTCGGGTCAGCTCATTGAGGAAGACGTAGGCAATGCGCCGTTGGTGGACAGCTGACGACGGCCAGGAGAGGGAGGGGGAAGAGGGCTTACTCTACGTTAGATACTGGTCCTGCTTCGGAGAAAACGCCGGCAAGCTGTTCCTCAGAAACATCGCTGTAGACAGTGCAGGTACAGCATCAGCACACCTCCTATCGATCACCCTTTCCCCCACTCATGAGAGATGGAGTGCCCAGGTCACAGGCGGAAATACAGAATGAGAGAGTACTCACTAGGGGATGTTTGCGACTGTCACAAAATAGCACCAGAGACATCAGCAGCCGCTCGTTCGACGACACGGAGCGAGTGGCACGAGACATTATAGTAGTGATACTAAGACAGACGAGAGGCTGCGGGAGAAGTTGAACCCACCGAAGATTGTCCTAGCTGCATTGGGAGGCATGTTGATACTTATTTCCTTGTTTTCTTAAAGGGCGGGAGGGGAGGGGGTGGATCGAGGTCTGAGCCCGATATGCACTTATGCGTCTTGCTCCACGAGTCGAGGCTTTGTCCGTCGGTTGACTGTGGACGTGTGCAAAGTTATGCAGTAGATCTAGGAAATGTCAATTCGGAGAAGAGTGATGAAAGATGAAGAGGAACGAAGAGGTTGAATTCATTTCATGCTTCTTGGGCTGATATTTTCATGTTGGAGGCGCATGAACACATCCTTTCAGTCTTTACTGATAGAAACGGTACTCTTTCAGACGTAGTACAGCTCACAAGCGTGTGGCTTGCATTGCAATGCGAACATGATGAACAGATAGCAAATGACATGCATGCTCGATCACTCATCATCCACAACACTGCAGACATATAGATGCTTGTAGCAGGAAAAGAAGGTATACCTCCTTTGTGCCCTCCGCCACCACGAGGACACGGGAGAGCTTTAGCAGAGATCAGACGAGAACTCCTCTTTTTCAAGATCGGGTGGTACGTCGAAGTGCGCTCGTGTTACTAAGGACAGCAGCACTCGGACAGGATCGGCTGCCTAGACGCAACTCGTGATCCATCTTTGTCCTCCCCCGTGCCTCCCCCAGCCTTACTTATGCCGTCTGGCAACATCTCAGAATCCCGTCCTCGGTACTTGTGGTAGACCTGTGACCGCACTCCTTGTCAGCTATCGGACTTCCATCCAGTCGGCACTGATCGTCGTCACCATCTCCATCGCCAAAGGCACGATCAAGGTGTCGCACTCACCTTTGCCCACTTCTCTGGCTTTCGCTCCCATTTCTTTCCTCTTGATCTCATTCTTCCTCATCTCGAATATCGACCGGTGCAGAGTGAAGTTCCTGTGTGCAGCAGCCGGAGTGGGCGATGTAGCCCCGACAGGTGTGGGGTTTGTGGAACCTCCCCCTGCTGAAGATGATTTGGTTTGTCCTTCTTTCTCGTCCTTTCTGTCCTGATCTGATTCCTTCTCTTTGTCCTGGTCTTTGGACTTTCGGGCTTCTCTAGCTTTGTAGTCTTCTACTACTTTTCGGATCTCGTCCGGGGTCGGACTACTTGCGACTGTAGGAGGAGGAGCTATGGGCGACGCACTGAGAGCATAGCGAGACGATTAGCTGTGACTCATGGTCATAGAAGTGTCGCTTGCGCGGGACTGTGACACTTACAATCCACTGGTTGATTATCATCGGACATGAAATGAAGGCGCGGAAACGTATATATCAGCTGTGGTCATGTGCGGGTTGGCAAAAGGGACGCGACCCACGGATCTAATAGATGGTTATCGCATGTGTACAAGAAGTCCTCTGTCTTGATAGTAGCAAGAACTGTCTGAGTGGGTCGATTGCAGATGTAACATGGTCGAGCAGTGGCAGTCTTCTACAGTACATTTGAGAATACATCGTCAGTCTATCAGGGTCGAGTGTAAGAGACCGGACAGAAGGCGATCCAAGATACAATTGGTCGAGGGGGGATGGACAGAGCAGGACGTACTCGCTCGTAGTACACATTCGCAAAGACTGTGGAAGGTGGGCTCGTCATTGCAAGGGATAGCTAGGCGATCACTAGGCCTGGCACACGCCGGTCAGATCAGAAAGGAGGAAGGGTAAGGGTGTGTGTTGGTGATGTGATGTGATGTGAGACGATGAATGTCGAGAAGTGCAAGTGCACAGCGATGGATAGTCACCGGTGTCAAGTCCCTCCACATTTTCAGAACCAAACAGAACAAGTCATATTTCAATCCGTTTCTACGTTCTGCATGCATGAAAGCGATATATTGTCAACTAACGAGGGATGTAAGAGCTATACGCATTCAAAGCTGGCTGACCACCGAGATGGAGGTACAAAACGTTGGATCCTGGCTTGATAGATCCTTCTTTGATCAGCTGGATCAAGCCCGCCATGGATTTGCCCTCATACACCGGGTCTGTGATGAGAGCGTCGGTCGATGCGGCCACTGCGTAAGTCACACGGGTCAGCAGGGGTCTCGAGGATGGAAATAGGCGTAATCGTTTTGGTCACAGCTCGATGATCAATGTTTATGTTCGGAGGCTCGCCCACACTCACGCTTCATAGCGGCGATGGTCTCATCATCTGGAATACCATAGATACCAGCGTGGAACCGCTCATCTAGGATCACGTCCTCCTCCTTGATCTCCAAATCCTCGTCGAGCAACTTAGCAGTATTAGTCGCTATTCTAAGGACTTGTTTCTTGGTAGCTTCTGGTTTACCACTGGCGTCAATGCCAATGACTTTACGTTTACGACCTTCGGCGACTGCACCGACGATAGATCCGGCGTGGGATGAACCGGTCACGGAACAGACGAGGATAGTGTCGAAGAAGACTCCAAGTGCTTTCTCCTGTTCGGCGACTTCGATGATGAGGTTTGTAAATCCTACACCGCCGAGTGGGTGGTCTGAGGCACCTGCGGGGATATAGCTAGGTGAATGAGGGCGTATCATCAGTGACTCGGATGAATAGGTTTGGTTGAAGAGGGTGATGTGGAGCAGATTGACGGACTACGACCTCGCTCAAACGTCCAGCTTAGGTAAATGACTTTGCAGATGAAGCAGAAGATGTGGTACTAGGATAGCAGAGCCGGATTGTTGGACTTGTTTCCACTTACTAAGGCTTCCCACCCTTATCCTGCACATCCTTGAACGCAGCCTCCGTAGCCGCCTTGTGGCCGATATCGAAAGTCTCCTGGTTAAGCCTCACATCACCGCCCATTAGACGGGACAAGAGGATGTTGCCGGTCTCGGCGTAAAGAGGGGGGTCGATGGGTACCCATTTCTCCTGTACGGTGACGGCTGGAGAACAGCATCAGCTCTGTTCACGTCGTGCAGGATGAGACTTCTATTCGCAGATAGGAAAGGAGGTGTGGACGTGATACTTATCGATGAGGGTTCCAGCCTTGGCCGGCCGAAGACGCTCGTGGGGGAGAGGAAAACTGGGTAGGCGCGGTGCAAAGAGAGATGGAGGGACCGGTTGGTTGAAAGGAGACGATGATGCTTGAAACTCACCCTTCAGTCCTGAAGCGACAGCTGTGGCAGTGACAGCTCTAGTATGATTCGATTGCACACCACCGACCGAAACAAGGGTATCACAACCTTTGGCCTTGGCGTCGGCTACCAGATATTCGAGCTGCAAGAAATACATCAGCTCACGTCGTGTGGGTCCTGTCAATACCTCAAGTAACATCGATCATCCTCTTTTGGACATGGCCTCTGCTTTTGAACAATCATTCTAGCAAGGGTGGACTATTACTCACCTTTCTGACCTTGTTACCGCCATATGCCAATCCGGAATTACAATCTTCCCTCTTTGCGTAAATCCTGACCTGACCTCCCAGTTGTTTCGTCAAGTTGGGAAGGAAGGAGATGGGAGAAGGACCGAACTATGGACCCACCAGGCAGAAGTATGTCAGCAGATGGTCTTGCGATTGAGCAGAGGCTATGAAGATTGACTCACGAGAAAGTTCTCCTTGGGAAGTGCGGCGATGGTCTGTCTGTATTTAGGTAGATCGGACATGGTATGCTCGGGTTCACGTTTGATCTGGAAACGAACAAAATTGAATGTATAAGTTGTATGGGCTATGGATGGTCGATGTGCAGATGTATCTCTCATCTACGTTGACATATATATATATATATATATATATATGAACAGATGCATAGCTCGAGTCAACACTTGACAATATAATCGGCCAGACGGTCGGCGGGAGAGAGAGAGGACGGTCAAGGGTTATTCACCGGTCCATCGGTGATTTGTTCAAGATAAGCCAAGCGAAACGGATTCGGAATTCGGACATGGCCTGGACTGACGACAAAGCACGGAAACGTCTAGATTGTCATCGACACCATCATCGCCATCCGGAATATACCTTCCAAGATCTGTACTGACGCATCCAGTCACAGTATCCCCGTAGGCCCGCGCATCTCCCCATGCACTTGGCTTTTAGCCTTTGACAAAGGAAAAAAAGACAAAAGCTTCCGAAACACCTCGCCGAAACCCGTTGAACAGATGGAGAGACAACGATGCGATACCGACCAGTCTTGTTGCATCAGAACACCACTTTTTACATGTCTACATGTCTACATGATCGCTCAGCGGGCCCATCAGAGTCTTCGAAGGTTAATCAAGCAGCCATCTTGTAGACCAGCTTCTTACCAGACAGTTTACCGCCCTATAGATTTACACATCTCACGTTAGCCCCAATCCCCACACTGCTCGACGGTGCGCGTTGCCGAACTCGGACCAACCTTCATCTCCTCGGAACCGCTGGTGACGTTGTCGAGCGTACCTCGAAGGACAATGAGATTAGGCTTGACACTGTATTTGGTGACTGTTTCAGAGTGACGTTTGATGAACTCGGCGCCGAGTTCCTTGTATGCCGGATTTGCAGCAATGGTGATGTCTTGAGGTAGAAGCCGCAGTGGAGTTGAATTCCTGGTTGCCGTATGACGGTCAGCACGGAAGGATCTTCCACAACGTGACGAAATGAGAGCCTCAGCCCACCTTGCCGAACATTGTGTAATCAAGAGTATGAACAAGTGCGACCTTGATTAGCCTTCTTGGCAGCTTCGATAGTCTCCTCATTGGGAACAAGCAGGAAATTGAGCTGTTTACCCTTTTCGCCCGTCATGCCAGCGGCGCTCTTGAAGCTGTCCCCCGCAGAGATGGTATTGAGCGCAAGCTCAACGCCTCCGCCGGTGATGCCGACAGCCTCGGAGATGGCCTTCTCGACATCGTCGTAATCGACGGCTTCGTCTGCGCCGTATGACTTGATCAGGTCGAATGCGTGAGGAAACGCCACGCCCAGGACTTTCTATCCCATAGACATCCGCCTGGAACACCAGTCCGTAATGTGCTCAAAGGGGTGTGGACGGTCATCTCATCCCGCTTCGAAGCTAGCGATATGCGGAACGCCACAAGGAACGATCAAGTCGAGACTCAACCTCGCATACGTGTCACTCTCGGCAGCGATCAACTCTGACTATGTTCGTTCCAGACGATCATGTCAGGCCGAAAGTCACCGACACTATATACAGTACTTGAGATATCTAATCGGACACGGGCATCGAAGATGATTGATCGTCGTTCTCTTCCAGGCGCGGTGGAGATGTTCAGCCAGCATAAAGAAGGGGTCGAATAAAGTGATTGGAGCCTGAAAAGTCATGCCCCGTATGCCTAATGATAAAAACCTCGGCACTGCCTATCCGCAAGCCTATTTATGGCTTAGATTTCACTCGTCAACCATCTCTTCCATCTGCGCGAAAAGTCAATCGAGTTCATATTCTTATACCACAATACATCGAAAGCTGCACTTGGCCTTGGACTCGACCCGAAAACCTTGCGATGCGTCCCACATCACTCTTATCAGGTGCTTCTCGTCTCTCCCTGACGTCGAAACGAGGGAACAAAGACTATTACAAGGGTATGTTGTCGTGTTATCCGCCCTCCAATCCTTCCGAGTCTCTGCTCGAATCCGATCCTGCAAACCCCTTACTTCTCCTTGACTGCCATACCATACTTTGGATCGTCACGTCCCAGTACTGACATGCAGTCTTCGAATAGGTACTGGTCAGTCACGAGTTCCAGGAGGTGGGCATCGAACAGGACCACCTGGTGTGCATGTCGTGAAGGGGAAGTCGAAGTATAGAATACTCGATGACAAAGTACGAGTCTTCGTCGGACCCGGTGCGAAGGTGCTCGAAGAAACAGAGGTGGGTCGACGTGTTCTATCTCGATGTCAATGAGTTCTTCGAAAGACTGCAGTCTTCCCGATCACTGTGTCAAAGACATAGATGGCTCTGGCTCAAGGTGACATGCCGAAGAAAACAGAACGACGTCGTTGCTGATCTGGCTGCTTTATCCCTTTCTCATGTCCAGCTTCGGCCATACGTTGCTACCCGTGACGAATCAGAACAGAACCACCAGATCTTCTACAACCCCTTCTCTCGAACATCTCCATCAAGACCCCGTATCCCCTCTTTCTCACCAAACGTCCAACCGACAGAATCCAGCGATCGATTGACGAATCAGGATTTCGCGAGATTCTCCAGACGATATCAGGCTTTGAACGGTGAGAAGAAACAGGCTCTGATAATGGATGCGAGGAGGAAATGGTGGGAAGGGATGTCGGCTTTACATGGCGGCGGGTCGGGATTGACACCGGAAGTGGCAGTGGAGGAAGAAGGGAGAACGAAAGAGTTGGAAAATAGAGCTTCGGCAGCGGAGGAGAGTATCAGTCAAGACCAGCCTCGTGCTTGAGCTTGAGTTTGGCAATTCACTTGTAGACCACGAACCACACCGTTTCCGCAATCCGACGAGCTGCTATCGGGAATGCACCAGTATCATAACATACTCCATTACGCAGAACACGACTAAAAAATAACCTTCAGTTCTAGCTGGTCGAAGCACCAACAGCCTATAGAGCAAGTCAGCCACTATTCATCGCCTTGACGCCGTTCACACTCACCAGTCTTTTGAGATGCTCCATAAACACTTGCAAACTGACATCGTCCGTGAAGATCGCTTGACCATTGGAAGGTCCCGCACCATAGTTGTTACCAGACATGTGCGTTGTCGAAGGGTTGAGCTTGCTGAGCAAGAATCTCGCTTGACTTCCACCTTGATCGCAAACGATATATCGTGGGATTGGGTTTCGGTCCTCCAACAACTCCTGAGCATCGACAACGGGCGCCTCGAGGAGTTCTTTGAAATTGGCATAGTCTTCTTGCTCTTGATAGTTGGCTTTTCGCCATTGAGCAACAGTCTCTCCGTGGAAGATGAGGATGTGGAAGAAAGTGTCGAGGAGAAGGATGACATCCGGTCGAATCGACACGGAATCGAGGAGAACGGGATGAGGTTCCGAGTCGAAGCCATAAGACATGAGGGTGGGTTGTATCATGATGAGCGAGTTGTTCACGTCCGCGTCGTTCAATACGTGTCTGATCATTGATTAGCTTGTGTCCTATAGGATCAAGACAGCTCGCTCACCGGTAGAAAGCAGTCTCATCGGGCGAATTGTTGAAGACCTGCAAGAATTGACTTCGTCGCAGGTGGAACATGAATTGAGGGTAGATGGAGAAGTTTGGACTGAGTTGGAAGCTCGTCGGGTCTTCCTTTCTGTAATCCGCGAACTTCTGACATAGTCGGATGAGCATTCGATCCAACCATCGAAGCACGTCTGGACTGTCGTCGATCTCGGCCTTGAAGACAGCGATACGAGCCATGAGAACCGCAGCGGCTTCTTGGTCGAACGATGCCGCAATAGATGGGTGACCGCCCTCCTGGAAAGTACGGGACACGGTGGTGACTCGAAGTCGATACTGACCGGAAGAGTGTTGGTAGTGGGTAACAAATTGAATGAGACCTGACTGGTTGGGTCCGAGAGGTTGGCCAGCGGGAGTGACGACTTCGAAATACGTAGCAAGAGATGTCTTGGGCGTGAGAGAGCACACCTTCCAAGCAGACGTCTGACCTATACCGATCTCGGTTTCGCCGACGCACTGTGACTTTTTGTTGGCAGATATGACATGGCCGATGACACCTGAGATCTTGAGCTCTTTGGTAGTCTGAGGATACAGTCAGCGGAAAAGTCCCAGATTGCACCACGGGAGAAGAATGACTGACCAAAACGTCGAATGTTCCGTTGAAACCCATCTTCAGGTATCCCTGCTCGTCTTTTCCGAGAGTTCGCAAGAAACTCTGCTTGAAGATAGCGGTCATGAATGAATCGGAGATGATCATGAAACCGTTCGTGGCGTTTGTGAGTGACTTCATCTCAAGAAGACCGACTTGATCCAAACATCCCGCGTAGATGTCGATGGCGTGACCATTGGTCGATGCACGCTTTGAAAGGCCCTCGTAATACTGCAGTGATGATTGATCTGTCAGTTAAGTCATCTTGAAACGCAAAGTACGATGGTCACAGACCTTGGTAGCCCTCTTGAAGTGCTTGACGCTGTCTCGGTCAATGTCGTGGTGCGATCGGATAGGCTCTCTCAGCTCAGGTCCGACAACAAGACCAGGGCCATCGGTAGCGGGACCACCCGCGAAGAGCATGATTCTGGCGCCAGTGTTGGGGAAGGCAGACTATACGGCGTATCAGCGTCGTCCAAGCTCATTTGGCTAGAATCTTATAACTGACCTCGAGAAGGGAAACAGCTACACCCAAAGCGACACCGGTACATCTCAATGGTCTTTTGTCCTGATCCACGGGCCAGGGATCTCTCTGGAGTTGTTCGAGGATATTGGTGAGCTGGAACTCACACGCCTGAACTGGCATGAGGAACTTGGACGCAGCAGGTGCCGGTAAGGGTTGGCCTGGACGCATGGGTTGGATGGGACGGTTGGAAGGGTTAAGACCAAGCATGTCAGCGATCTGCTTGGGTTGGTAATCCTTCGATCCTCGGAAGACGTAGGCCTTTGGACAGTCGGCATATGCGAGTTCGTGGACCATTGCCTGGAGAACCGAGCGTCAGCTGAAATCGCGAAACGAAAAGAGAGGACTGGAAGCTATACCCACCATAGTCCCAAAAGTGATCAAACCGACAAGAGCGTTTGGAGGCAACAAACTCAGACTGACGACCAAAGTCTCTCTGAGGGCCTTTAACTCATCCTCATCGACACAGGTGTCGACCACGTAGAGGAAGATGGGCGGGATCTGAGCAGGTCGAGAGAGGGTGTACTCGATAGTCGTGAATTTGGGAAGGAGCTCGGGAGGTAAGTTGTTAGGTGAGAGATCTTGGTGGTAGTGTGGAGGGAAGGGGTTTCGTTGGAGACAGAATGGACAGATCCACATCTTGCCTCGGACGTCGACTTGGCTAAGGTTGGGGATGTCAGGTATGATCTCATGCTGACACAACTATACAATGTGACGATTGGGGATGAAGAGGCGAAGACTTTGCAGCTGAAGGGAAGTGATCTAAGATATGAGTACTTACCAGTAAGGGTTCAAGATAGCCTTACATGATCCTTTACAAGTGACGGGCTCATACAGCACAGGAGGCAGGTCGTCCCTCTCTTTCAGGGGAGTATAGAGGGCGGAGATGGGCACCACAGTACGCGTAGCTTCGATACGACTCGATGGCCAGACGTTCCACGAGAACCTGACGCCTGAAAGGGGAAGGAATAGAAGAGCAGAGAGAGGAGGATGCCAGTCGTCAGCGCCGGTCGTCAAGATGGGCAGCGGGACTTACCATCCTTGTCTTCGACGTCTTCGAAGCCGTTTCCGTTCATGATGGTCAAGTAAGTCTTTAGTATGATCTGTTGGAACGATGAGGAGCAGATGGCCAAATGTGCTGATTCTAGGTAATGAAATCGACGAGTGGTGGTGATGCAGTTAGGTTCCACGCCGCGTCTCAAACAACCGTATCACTGAATGTGGCACGTTCACGAGGCTGGCTTGCCAAAATAATATATATATATTTTTGAAAAAAAACGAATCACAATTCTTGTTCGTATAACGGTTAGTATACTCGCTTGTCAATCTGCTTGGAGCAATCCAAGAACCGTTGCGCGGGGGACCAGGGTTCGATTCCCTGACAGGAAGTTCACTTTTTGCTTTGGTTTGCTTTCCACTTTTCCTACCTGGATAGTTTACGCTTTTCAGTAACGCTTTGAAGTGCTGCTAGCTGTCATCAGACTGCACTGCAATACTAGTTCGCCTATCGGTCAAGCGCAGGGGTGTGACATTTTGCGAGTCACCCTTCTCCTCAGAACGTACAGGTCCATTGATGTGTTTCAAAATGCTGACTTCTAGTATGGTCTGCATGGTGACATCCACAATCTCTATCCCCAAAATGATGCCTCTGCTGCTTCTTCAATGAGGTTTGACTCTAACTGAGAGAAGCAACAAGGCCAGTAGGAGGCTCAAGGACTTGTTCACCTTCGGGGGTCTAGACGGACAGGATATAAGCCCGGAATATCTATACTTGGCGGCAATGTGGCGGCAATGAACTTACGACGTAACATGCATGAAGACCGCCATCGACCAAGAAATCAGTGCCGTTGATGTACGAAGAGTCGTCGGACGCCACTATAGCGAACAAGAAACCAGCGTCAGGTCTCATGGGTGATGTTGCTTGCGCGGTTCGGTTGTGCAAGCACTCACAGAAGACAACCGCTTTAGCCTGCTCAACAGCCTCACCGAACCTGCCCATGGGCACATGGGCCATTCGTCTACCGAGCTTCTCAGGGGTGTTGAGGAAGTCCATCAATAGAGGGGTTCGGATGGGTCCGGGGCAAAGGGCGTTGAATCTGGGTGGAGAAGGCAAATAGTCAACCCTTATGGCCCAATAACGTGCAGCGATACATTGCGAAACTCACCGGATACCCTCGCGAGCATGGACCATGGCAAGTTCACGGGTCATTGCGAGGACAGCGCCCTTGGAAGCGGTGTCTAAGATAGTTCTCGCCATCAGCGTCCAAGAACACGGTCACGTTGCTGTCAGCTCACATGCGATCTGAGGAGTAGCAGCTCCCATTTTGGCAACGAAAGAGGCGACGTTGATTATAGAGCCCCCAACGTGCAGACCCTTCTCAGCGTCGGGCTTGTTCTGCAATTGACCAGGAGGTGTATTAGCTTCGTTGGTGTAAATGGATTTGGACGGCGCGGCGTGATGGTCACAGAGTGGTGGTGGGGCCGAAAGTGGCGTCGGGCAGGACGATTGACAGGGACAGGATTATCGAGACTTCACTTACCTTTCTCATAGCCTGTATAGCATGCTTGCATCCGTACCAAACACCCTTGACATTAATGGCTTGGGTAAGATCCCAGATCTTCTCCTCGGTGGTGACGGCGTTGTCGTCGGCTGGATGCATGATGCCTGCGTTGTTGAACTGGAGCGAGAAAGATGGATGAGTGGTCAGTACGTGTAGATATGATCCAACCGATGTGCCCAGAGAGCAAAAACACCTCTTTCGCGTGAACTCACCAGAACGTCCAATCGTCCAAACACCTCCACAGCCTTCTCGACCATTGCCTTGACCTCATCCTCCTTGCTCACATCGCATTTGACGGCGTGGGCGCCACATCCTGGGTAATGGGTGTTGATGAGCTCTGCGGCTTTCTGGACGGCCTCGAGGTTGATGTCAGATATGAGCAAATGGGCTCCCTCAGCAGCGAATTGGAGGGCGGTCTCGAGTCCGATACCACTGTTTGGGCGGGGCGGCGATGGTTTGGGTCATGTCGTTGCCAGGCGTACAGCAGTGGTAGGCAGTGCAAAGCCGGAACGGATGATCGCAGTGTACGAGCAGGGAGTGGGTAGATAGCGATCGGCGGTGAAAGGCGGAAGGATCGAGAAAATGGACCGTTGGACGAGTGGTGGATAAGCAGGTTGTTGTTATTGTCGGTGCAAGGTGTGCAAGGGCGAGAAGTTGAGCAAGAAACGCAATGAAACAAAGTCAGCTTCCTGCTCGCATCCCACGAGGTCGCCATTGACACCTCGCTCGCGATGTTTCAGGCGCTCCAACGAGGATCCATGGGTATCTATATGCGCCAGAAGTGAACTCACGATCCAGCGCCGGTGATGATTGCGACCTAAACCATTATTCAAGATCAGTTCATCATCCGCTGAACAGATGAAGGAAAAACACAACTATGGCGCGGCGAACGCGCTGCGATGGATAAACGATTGGGATGATCAACGTACCCTGTGAGCGAGACGGAGTCTAGCAGCCATTGTGTACTCTGTCCGATGATACGGATATGTGTAGCAGGGTTATGTGAAGGTGATCAAACTGGCAGGAAGCGAGGTGATGAGAAGGATGTAGGTGTAGAACCGAAGAAGGAAATGGAATATGATGGATGAGATGGAGGTAACTCAACTTGGAGATAAGTCAATCAACACCTGAGATCTCGGTTAGAGTTGCAGTCGTGGAATCAACAATTCAGTCACACTGGCTTTAGCCGAAATCCGACTCGATCCCACTTATCATCACCGTTGTCTTTCCCACAAATCGCTCCCCGAAGTGTGACAGATACGATGATTGATCACCGGTCAAGACAAGACAGTATCGTGGGATGCATGACAACGTCATGGCATTGTACAAGAATGACAATCCGCAAGCTCTATACCAGACCCCCGCCCCTCCTGCCTCTTTCAGACGAACATCCCCATATCCACCTGATTGTCCCCGTCGTCATCGTCCGGTGCAGTCTTCGCCAATTCTCCAAGATGAACCACCAAAGCTGCTCTAGCTTCTTCTTCATCTTCCTCCTCTTCTGCTTCTTGCTCCCCAGTCATGTCGATACTTTGCATGGCTTGTATCTCAGCAGGTTCCCCTTCCTCTTCATCGATGATCATCCGTTCCTCTCCAACATGGACTTGGTCGTGCTCGGTGGCGTCGTCGTTCCCACCGAACGACACGATTCCTGTCATTGGACTTCCGATATCCATCGCCTCATTATCGTTAAAGTTCACTGCGTCGTCCCTGGCAAAGACGGGGCTTGCCAGACCTCCCAGACCTCCACCCATGGCTATCCCATCTCCGCTACCCATCTCTCCCATCGCCATCCCCAGAATCTCGTCGACTCTTCTGGCTCCAAGCTTGATCAGAGTGGATGTCCTCAGAGGTCTGGCCGGATGTCTCGCTTTTCGGTCCAGCCTCTCTTTCTCCCTCTTCTCGACCTCCTTCTGACGAGCCGACAATGTCCGTGGTGCAGCGATCGGTGTGGGCTTGACGTCACGTGGTGCCGCTCCAGGCAAATTGACCTTCCTCGCTGAACCCCACAAAGCTGTGGACGGAACGAACCATTCCCGTGGGTCTGTCTCATCTCGTCTCAAAGTAATGTCGAGGAGCGCTCGCGTGAGATAGTGCTTGGGGTCGACTGTCTTCTCATGCGAGATTAAAGTGGTCGTTCGCTCATCCTTCGGCTTGTCCTCGTCCTTTCCGCCTAGTGATACAGCTTCAGAGTCGTGGTCCTGCTGTCTGTCCGCTTTGCCATTGGTCACCGAGCCCTGGCTGCTACCACTTCTGCTCTCGGCGAGGACCCTCGCCAACGTGACAGACTGTCCAGGTCCAGGTGATCCACCTCGCGAAACACTGGGCGATCTGGATCCCGCATGAGGCTCATCTCGCACCGAACTAACATTCCACCCGCCTAGGCCCATGCCTATACCCAGAGCAGGTGTCGTGACCGGACTATAACGACCATGACCGTATGTCTCATGATCGCCACTTCGGAGACTGGCGAGGTGGGCTGCACGGGCTGCTTGTGCCGCTTCTTGCGCCTCCTGTTCCTGTTTTCGACGGACCTGGGTCTCTCGACACGATTGCCAAGCGTACCTGCGTGTCTCATAATCAGCTCGCCACCTCGTCATCAACCTCGATCACCCACCACAACACGTTGTACAGCTGCAGGACGTCCTCTTTCCAAGCTTTCACAAAGTTTTCTTTGCGGAAATCTTGGGTCAGAGTCTGGCATCTTCGAACGTTATCTGTGAAACAAAATACAGTCAGTGCTTTTATCGGTCATTCCGAACACTCACGAGGGCTGACAAAATCAAGTGCGATCTTGATGCAATCTGCAAGGTTACAGACTTGATGCGCACAACCAGCCGGGATGAAGACGGCTTGACCCTGCGTCAAGCAGTAGTCAGCGGGATCCGCTTTCCTGTGTAGCTTGTATTCGCCCACCCACAGGATATTGATAGACTCTCCAGCTAACCACCCCTTTCTTTTCCCACAGCTCTTTCCTCAGACTGGCGTCGAGGTAGAACAACTGTGAATGGATCGGATCTGTGAATTTGTGCGTTTGATCGAATTTCTCTTTCAAGAATTCTCTTATTTGATCAGAGTCCTCTGCTCGGAAGAGATCCCAAACTGCACATCCTGGCTCTTGCTTCGCCCCGGGAGCTCGTGTATGCGACTCATCGTTGTTTTCCTCGACTATGGCTTGACTCGGCTCTTTGATTGGCTCTTTGCTTGACTGCAGCGAGGGAGTGGACGCAGAATTTGTAGGACCGCGCGGAGAAGCGTAAAGCATCACGTTGATCGCGTCTGCGACATCCATGTGGAGTCGGGTGGATCCGAAGCCGCCCGCCGCCTCAACAGCTGCCTGTATGTTGGACGAGATGTTAGCGAGCGCCCACTCGAATGCTCGTTATGGTAAGGCACATACAAAGGCATTGTACATTTTGGGACCGATATCCGGCTTCGTCGGTCCAGGTGGGAACTGAGTCTTTATGTCAGTCGTCATGCTTACCCCGACATCTTGTATGGATTTGGCATACATGTGAATAAAGATTTAGCACCCCCTCCCGCCGTGTGTAATCCGGCACAGGTAAAGCATCGCAGAAATCGTTATACAATTCAGGATGCGTGTTTTGAAAATCGTCCGTAGAAGGCCAATCCTACATATTTCGCACAACCGTGATCAGCTCACAAGCTTAGACATGGATCAGAGGATATTCCGTTCACCTTTAGCTTAAGAATAGCTTTACCGCGCAACTCAGCTTTCTTGAACAGCTCGAAAAACTTCGCAACGGTCATGGGTTGCGGGACGTTGGTCTGACAGTCCATGACGTCTGAACGAGACGTGACTTCAGCGCGGTCGTAGGGCTCCTTTCTCACTGGGGAGCCTCGCACACTCACAGCAAGCTTCTTTACCGAACTTGTCGATGAACGTATCGGGTGTCCAATCCAGGTTGAATTGCTTTCCGACATCATCCACAACGATTGGCTCTCCCTGACCCCACATGCGATCGAAGGTGCTGTTGTCCAAGGAATCGTTGGGCACGAACATGAACTCCATCGAGTGGTCCTCGAGACCTGCTGGATCCGGGATTGGCACGGCTGTTGGCAAGGTGGATTTGGTGTATCGGAATGGTTGGTCCTGCACAGGTCTACTTGTATCTGACGAATTTCCGCTATCAGCCTTTTCGGAACTGGCTACAGTTTCAGATTCGATTGAAGGCGGAAGAGGCTCGTACAGCCGCTGCTGCCCATCTTCGAGCTCAGCAGAGTCATTCTTTGAAGCCTCTGGCGTTGATGGTTGTGGTTTTTCCGCATCGTTATCATCTTCTTCTTGCACTTTCTTCTCTGCTAGCGTGGGAGACCTCTCCCTCCAATCCTGCATCACCTTTTCCGCCTCGTCATCGCCCACGAGGCCCATCAGCTTCAAGGTTTCTCTCATTTCTTCTTTCCCTTCCAGCACGAACTCGGCCAGAGCGAGCCAGTGGTCTCTAAGTTCCTCGTCCCCGAATCTTGAAACAGGTTGAAGGTCTGATCGTGTATGAAATGCTGGACCTTTGGGCTGTGGAGCACTTGGATTTGTACTCGGCGGATGATGACAACGCAGTAACCTGGGTCGAGCTGCGTCCGGAAGTGGCCAAGGGGAGGTAGACATGGTTTCGAGAGAATCGGGAAAATAGCGCTCGCAATGAAGGCAGAAATCTCTACCACACCGCTTGCAGAAGAACCAGCCACCGAAGATGGTGGACGAGCAAAAATCTGATATGGAAGAATCAGTATGAGCAGCACGGTAACGGCTTTTGGTTATACTTACCACAGAGAGCACGGTGTTTGGCGGTATCCACGCCCCGCTTGATAGCCTTATTGTTGATGACGTGGCGGACCTCTCTTGTGATGAGGGGCAAAAGCATAGGAGCAACAGTACGCTGCAGAAACGATATCTGTGTGAGCTCGCGTTCCATGATTTGCCGAGGACAGTGCATATACTTCGGTAGCCTTGATGTGCTTTTCAGTGAGTGGAACGTTGAAGTCAGTCGGCAGAGGAGTCATCTCGTCTTTCCAATCTGTTGATTCAAACCATCCCGGACCTGTGATCTCTGTCGTTACTGGATCGATGCTGAGCACGTGCTGTCAGCGTTTGACCTACTTGTAAATCTCGTTATACCAAGCTGCCTTACCTAAAAACTCTGTAGTCGCGGAATCGACAAGAATCTCCACCGACTTTGGCGATGCATTGGGTACATTTCCCCCACTTTGCATAGCGCGGTCGTTGGCAGGGAGCCATCTGGATTTCGCGTGTCTTTCCCTGCAACATCTTTTTAACGTCCACGTCCTTCACTGCTTTCGGTCCTGAGTGAGCGAGCAGACAGGTCAGACATGCCCCAATAGATTGGATGGAGTAGTTATATCTCACGCGGTGCGATCTTTTCAGGAGGCTTATCACCCCCACGAGAGATACCTAGAGCAGCATCGTGCCGCTTTCTCGATTGACCAGATACTGCACTTGGTGTCAGCTGTGGCACTTTTGGCTGCACAAGCTCGCTTACCTTTCACAGCCTTCCCGTCATGCCCCTTAGCCTTCTTGGCTTTGCGCTTCCCATTAAAGTCTTCGTTCTTCTCATCAGGCTTCACCTCTTGCAATTCCTCTTGATCCGGAATACTTCGGAGGTCATTCTCGACTTCGATAACTTCGACAGATTTGCTCTTGCCTTTACCTCTGCTTGCCGCACCGTTCGTCTCTCGAGGTCGCTTGACGCCAGCCTTCCGAGACGTGTCTTCCTTCTGAGCGGGTCTAGGGGAAGAGGAATTGCGACGAGCAGCATCGGCTGAGGATTCGGCGTGCGGGATCGCGGAATCTTTCTTCGTTTGTGATAATTCGAGGGCAGGGGTCAAAGGAGAAGGAAGTAGTGTGACTTCGATAACCGGCGAGAGAGACAGAGTGTCCGGCAGGTCAGGAAGATCGGAAACTGGCGTGAGGGGTGACGAGGGAGCTATTGTGGCGTTTGATGTCAGTTGTGGAGTCACGTATAAGATCCATGACTCACCTGTCGGCATGTCAACATCCTTGAATCTGTTGAGATGAGCTTCGGTCTCCTTTGGTCCTTTCTCGAACTCGTCGACCTTTGTGGTCCCTATACTTGTCTTCGTGCCTTCTGTGTCTTCCGTGAACTTCGATTCAGCAGCAGCGGTTTCCTCATCATCGCACATAGCCTGCTCTGCTCCCTCGACTGCTACTACCACCTGGTCGGCCATCTCAACTTCGTCTGCATCCTCGACATCTCCATCCGCATCTCCTTCAAATTGCTGCAACGAAGTGATGTACTCCATCATCTTTGTCTGGTCCTCGCCGTCTTCTTCTACCTCGCCTCCGGTCTCTTCCAGCTTCTCACCCCCCTGGTCTCCTCCTCCTCGTGCTTCGTTGAGCAAAGGCTCGTCAATTACACGAAGGTCATCTGTATCGTCCGCTTGGTTGCCGACGCCAAAGGGATCTACGACAATCTGGTCCACAGGAGAAGGAAGAGGAGGCTCTTGATCCGGGTCAAAGGTTTGAGGGAGAGGAGCCAGCTCGAGATCTTGTGCTTGTCTCGAAGGTGGGGTCGATGGAGCTTTCTCTGGGCCAGGAGCCGAAGGGGAAGCTGAAGGAAGGCCGAGAGGGCTGTTGACCGGTTTGGGAGATGAGGTAAAGGCGGGCACGATTATACTTTTACTAGAAGCCTCCTTGGGCGAAAGTGGCTTGGCAGGAGGCTGATCATGTAGCTTGTCTGTCGCTTCGGAGTGCTGAGGAGCATTGGGCATCAGACGCAGCGACTCAACCGCCTCGGTGGCGGACATAGTCCCAACCTAGCCTAGTTGACAAGTGATCGCCTACCCGACGAAATGTAGTTGAGTATGATTCGGCAGACACCCGTAGTGATTGCCGGGCTAGTAGCTCCCAAGTGTACTGATGCTTCCGCAGGTGTTTCCGAGACGAAGGCTATGATGGGTACCCTGGAAGAAGAATGAACACCTGTAGGAGATTGCACGGTTTGTATGTTGATGGATTTGTGAACCGGTGGACATGCCTCCGCCTAGAAATCGTAACCTGGACAATGAGCCTGATAATATATGAATTGATACTTGGGTAAGATTGTACCTGATAACCCAAGAATATGACTCCTTCCTCCATCGTCGACCCGTTACTTCCATCACAGTTCATCTATGCCTCAGTGCGACTCTTTATCACAGAGTAGACATCGTACAAAATGGCTGATGCTGGTGAGTTGTACTGCGTTGTGTATCCTGACCGTCGTGACGCTGACGCTGACGGCACGTGTTCACAGGTATGCGAGGCAGCAATGCCTCTCAAGATACGGTCTGTCCCCCTTTCCCTTGCTTTATCGCTCTCTGGCCCCCCACTCATGCCTCGTCCGCTTGCAGAGATTCAAAGATAAGGAAGCAGCTTCCATCAAAGCTACGAAATTCCCCAAGCACTTCTCCGAAAAGGTCAGCTAGCTTCTCCGCCCTTTGGGAAGGTTCCACCAGCTGACATTGAGCCCGACCTTTCTCTCTTCCAACAGGTGGATCTTCGCAAAGTCAACTTGTCGGTCATGCGAGGATGGATAGCGCAAAAGGTCACGGAATTGATCAAGATCGAGGACGATGTGGTGGTCGAATACGTCTTTGGCATGCTGGAAGACAAGGAGAATCCTGTGAGTTACTGATACATCTTTCGCTTCAATCTTGTGATTTTCATCATGGTTACAGAGACTGGCGCGACAAAATGGCTCTCATAAAGCTACAGGCTTGTATTCAACCAATATGCTGATACGGCGCTTTGTGATAGACGCCCGACCCTCGAAAGATGCAGGTGTCTCTGGTCGGCTTCATGGACAAACATGGCGCTGCAGCATTCATGGATGCGTTATGGAAACTCCTTCTATCCGCTCAATCGACCGTAGGAGGTGTCCCAGCGGAGGTGAGCTGCTATACTGACGGTCCTCCTCGTGACTATATAGCAGGAGCTGACACATCTATGTATGGCAGTTCATTGAGGCGAAGAAGGCCGAGTTACAAGCAAAGCAAGCTGAGGACAAGAAGATGCAGGACAGCATGATGGCGAGGAATCAAGGCAGACCTCAGGCCTCTGACTCCTTCGACAGGCGACGCGTCAGTACCTCATCTAACACTACCCGAGCAAGTCAAGAATCGCGCGCCAAAAGCTGTAGCTAACATATGTCGATCTTAGGATGGTAACGGTCTTCCGTCTCGGCCCGGTGGTCCACCTGACCGACAACAGTATGGGCGACGATCACCACCCCCACGAAACAGAGACGACAACTATCGACCCCAGGATAGAGACGGTGGTTATCGTAATCGCCCTCCACCCCGACGTGGCGACTTCGATCAACCTCGAGAGAGGGATAACGGTTACGGAGCACGAGGAGGATATGGTGGCCGAGGAGGAGACCGACCCAGAAGTCGGAGTAGAAGTCCTCCACCTGTCCGAGGAGGTGGATATCGACGACGATCACCTAGTCCCCGTCGAAGAAGTCCATCCCCTCCGACAAGGCGCAGGAGATCTCCTAGTCCCAGACGGAGATCACCCAGTCCGAGAAGAAAGGACAGGAGCATCACGCCTCCACTGAGAACGCGTCGGGCACCTTCTGAAGAGCGTGGTGGAAGGGGAAGGGACGACACGCCTCCACTGAAGAAGAGAAGGGACAGCCCGGACTCTCGGTCGCCCTCGTCTTCGCCTCCGCCTCGTGCAGCGGTCAGGGGTCGAGGCCGACCCCGTTCAAGGTCAAGAACGCCTACGCCGAGCGATCCCAGGACCGCTAGCCCGGGTCGATCCAAGAGTCGGTCCAGATCAGTTTCCAGGTCTAGATCACCAACGGTCACGCCTCCTCGAAGGAGATTGCCACCAAGACGATCGAGAAGCAGGAGCGATAGTCGAAGTCTTCCCCCAAAACGACGAAGACCCAGTCCAAGTCCTAGTAGAAGCAAGAGCGCTTCACCTAGGAGGGAAAGAGGGGTGGTGAAGAAGGGCAGAGGCAGATTCACGGTTGACGACGAGGAGGAAGGGAGTAAGGGAAAGAAAGTGGAGGGAGCCCTAGGCAGGAGCAAATGGGCGAGAGATGATTAGGTGGCGATCATCGTGAGGAATTGTCCGGTGAATCGTGGTGGATAAGTGTCATATAGGTGTGGTAAGAAGGAGCGAGTATGCATACGTCAGAAATGATGATATATCGAGAAGAACAAGCAATATCCATGCAATGAAAGCTACAAATGGGCCATATGGTGATTGTGCGTACGGTGAACGTACGGATCGAGCCCTGAAAAAACACGCGCTGTTTGGCACTTTTGTTTTCTTGTTTCTTGGTTTCTGGATCGCGCGTGATTTTTTCTCGGATTCTTGGGGGTAGGGGGGTCCACTACTGTAACGCATACATGACGAGATCTTCTCAGAGGATGGATGCCGTTGTCGTATGTATACGTAGTACTCGGTGATGGAATACATCTGTTGCAAGGCTGGGACGACGCAAAGGAGCAATGGCAGATACGTCAGGGGATGTTTGGCACAGCTCTGTTACTCTTCTCTCCCTCGGTGCGTTTCAGGGCTGGGCTTGTCCATCAAGGTCCGTCTCCCGTTTACCGTTGTTTTTGCATCTCCAACCCCCCAACTCCGTTATCCCTCACTGCATCCCTTCACTTGTTCTTCTTCTCTTCTCTGTTCGTCTCAAGCTTTCGCATCTCATATCATATACATCAGAGTCATTCATTCATTCAACCGATCGATCGATCAATCAATCAATCTCACTCATAGTCATTCATTTTCACACCGTTGACTCTCGATCACCACTCGCTAATTCGCCCTGTCCATCGCAAACCCTTGGAAAGAGAAAAACACCAAGACCCTTCAACCTCCAAGATGTTCACCAAACTCACCACTCTCACCGCCCTCCTCTCCCTCACATCCTCCGTTGTCAATGCCATCGTCACGCCCACTTCGCCTGACGGAGCGACCGTCGTCAGAGTCGGCCAACAGATCAATGCGCTTTGGACGGCCGACACGACCGATGGGTGGAACAATGTGGAAATCCAGTTGATGACGGGTGACAACTTCAACGTGGGTTGCTGCTGCTTCTCATCTTCTACGTCCGGGTCTGGGTCAGAGCAGCGAGCGGGATAGCTAGGGGACTGTTTGGTTATAGAATGCCATGGTCATACTGCTACGTTTCAATATGGGCTGGGCTACCTGTGTTCGCTGTGGTCCATTTCGGAAGAAAGATTGATGGATTGAGCCAGTGCTAACTCACCTTCGCCACCTATAGATGGTCCCTCTCGCTACCGTCGTTTCTGGTATCGACGGCACCACGGCCACTTCATACTCTTTCGCGGCTCCCGATGTGACTCCCTACTCCAAGATCTACTTCTTGCAGTTGTGCGTTACAGTGCTCGAATCACTTCACGGTCCGTGCTGATTTCTGTCCCTCTGGTTTAGCTCTAATGGAGGCAATGCTACTGCCCTCACTTGGACGACCCGATTCACCGTGAGTCCCGCCAAAACTGTCGAGTGGTGCAGCGCTGACAATGACGTTGTGACAGATTGCGGGCACTGATGGGTCCGTCACTGATCCTACCAACTCAACAGTCTACAGCGGTACTACCGTTCAATGGGGTGAGTCTACTTCCCTATATCCCTCTTAGGTCTGCCTTCGCTCCTCCCTTCGACCTTGCTGTCCGTCCCATCTGTCTAATTCCCGCACTATGAGCCATAGACTGACGTCTCACAATCACAGGTACCGGAACCCTTCTGTCCGCCGTATCATCATCCAACACCACCTCATCGACTGCTCCCTCTGCAGCCGTCTCACCATCCGCCTCAGCCTCTGCCGACGTGTTCAGTGCTTCCGCATCATCATCCACCGACTCTGCGGCAGCTTCTACATCCGCCTCAGCCTCAGCATCGACTTGGGCGTCCATGTCCCTGTCCGCCTCATCAACTTCAGCCTCGGCCGCTGCTGCCGCTGCGACTACTTCTGCCAGGTCGTCAGGAGCAGGTCGATTGGAGCTCGGACTTGGCGGTCTTGTCGTCGCGGGCATGATGGTGTTCTCAGCTGTACTCTGATAGATCACTTGCCGTTCGGCAGACCTGCTTGCATGTGAGATCGGGATTGATGGACATTTGTTTCGAAAGATATTTTTTTGACGGAGATGATGTTGACACTGATTGATGATGGATTCGACGTGAATAACAATCAATTCCCCTTCCTACCACTTTCATGACTGCTACAATCCCATTTAAAAATATATATACGTTTTGATATATCACTGCACCGTACTAACATCCATTGTCAGATTGCATGCACTTGTCCGTCCTAGTGGGAGTATCAAGGCGCTTGAAGCGTCTTTGCAACACAACAAGATGGTGTCACGAGATATTGATGATGACCCACATCAGACGACTGCCACAAAGTATCGCTGGAAACAAATACATGCATCGATATCCACTATGCTCAACGCTCGTATCACTCTGCTCACTACACAGAATTGAACAAATGTGATCATGTATAATGTCTCAATGACCACAACAGTACCGCCCCTCTTTGATTTCCAACAGCCAGATACTCGCCCGACGTTGAAAATCCGGTGGTGGTGACTCTACCGAGAGGTGTGGTAGGTGTTGGCCAATTCGAGAATGCAGTTCCAGATGGGAGGTGGTACTGCAATCCGGCCG
The DNA here is from genome assembly GCF_039105145.1 of Kwoniella newhampshirensis. Taxonomy (NCBI): domain Eukaryota; kingdom Fungi; phylum Basidiomycota; class Tremellomycetes; order Tremellales; family Cryptococcaceae; genus Kwoniella; species Kwoniella newhampshirensis. The sequence goes on along the minus strand of NC_089955.1, from coordinate 1,746,141 downwards.
TATCAGCGTCGATAAGCGCGTTGGACATCTGAAAAGGTCTTGGTCCAAGGGGGAGGAAGCAGAACACTCACGAGCTTCAACAGGTCTTTTCGACCCGTACTGGCGGTCACGAGAAGTTCGGACGATGGGTGGAAAGCCATCGACGCGATGGGCATGGTGAGATGTTCCAAGCTTTTGAGGGGTTCGGGCGCGAGCTCAACAAGTTTGGACGAGCTGGTCGTGAGAGATGACGATGAGTAGAGATTGACTATACCGGTCGTTGAGCTAAAACCCAAGAGAGCGATCAGCTTAGCACTTCATCGACGGTCGACGACTGGTTGTCCGCTCTCCGAGGATTGGGGATACGTTTAAACCCCACTCACCCGACCGCAGTGTACGTCCCATCCTGACTTGATCTCAGAATTGTCCCTCCCAGGGCCCTATCGTCCTTCCATCTTCTCCCGATCTTCCTCTCTCCCACATCCCAAACCTCGACTTCGCCCCCATCTCTTCCTCCAAGGACGTTGAGCTCTTTCCCGTCCGTGCTCCATCCGAGATCTGCTACACTACCACCTCTACCCGATCTCAATTCTGCCACGACAGCTCCTGCGCCGGAGGACCAATCGAGGATCGAGACAGCTCCCCGTCGTCCAGCTACTGCTAGCAGAGATCCATCAGGTGAGAATGAATGACGATGTAATGAGTTCGGGGTGGATGGGGTCTCTTGGGAACCGAAGAGATTTCGCGGAGATCGGAGACAACGTTGAGAGGCGAGATCATAGGTATAGTAGAACGGTCGGTTTCCGACTATCAACAGAGACGAACCGGAAGGGTGGAAAGTGGAGCGAGAGATAGGCAGAGCAGGGATGTGAAGGGTCATGAGCGTCGGGTTTGTGTGTCCGTCAATCTGAAACCCGGTAAGACGATCAGCCCTGCTTCTCTCCGAGATTCAGACCTAGTGGTGATCAACACCCACATTGAAGAATCGCACCCGTCTATCGCCTCCGGCAACAGCCATGACACCAACGCTCTTAGCAGGGTGCCAAGCAAAGTCGACCACACCGCCACCAGAGTTCGCAGCTTCTCTTTTGCCCACCGTCGGATTCTGCTGGTTCGCATTCCGCATACGTTGGAGGTCTATATTACCTTGAGGCAGAGGAGCACGAGTTTTGCCGATCGCCGAACTGGCGATAAAGGACTTCGTTGACGAGAGAAGGGATGAGAGGGATGGCGTCCCGACGACCGTTCGATTCTTAGCCCATGCAGGCGGTGGGTGAAGTCGCTCGAACCTGATTTACTCCGAGTGAGCAGATGTCGAATATGCTGATACACCTAGGCAGCGCAACCGCCCAGAGGCTCCTGGAAATACTCACTGCTCTCTCAATCTCTCTTGCAACTCCTTCCCGTCAATCGCCTCGCCCTCTGCCTTCTTGCCCTTCTTCCCTCTATCCAATTTCCTCAACCGTCTATTCTCACTCATGTCGACTCCGACCAAATCGTCTGCAGGATCATTCCAAACTTGCACTTTGCCCTTCCCCTTCCTATCAGCCTCTGCGTCTTTCTCTCTTTCCGCTTCCACTTCAAGATCAACCAGATCCTCCGGAAGAGTTATGGAAGGTGCGTTCTTGCCTGTCTCTTCTTGTAAGCCTCCGAGGTTATCCTCATCCTCAATCTCGGAAGTGGGTTCGAGATCTGTCGGGCCCCCTTCAGCGGAAGGTGAGAAAGCTCGGAACTCGTTGACTGCTGGTCCGGAGGCGGTGGAAGAAGATGAAGAAGAAGAAGAAGAAGAAGAAGACTCGGCGTCGGAGTCTTCACCGTCAAGATCCAACTGATACTGAGGTGCGATAGGAGCGTCGACAGTGAACAGCTATCCGGCAAGCACCCTCTTGATATTAGCTTCCACTGGGGGGATCATGGATCATTTAAGCTCACCTCGTTATCGTCCAAATCGCTCATTCCCTCCTGATCTCCATCTTCGTCAACCGCGAAATTGCCATTCGCATGAGCCGCCTTGACCCGCTTCTTGCTATGTCCAAAGAGCGCTTCTTCCAGCTCGAGCTCTTCGTCGTCCTTCTCCCAATCGTGAACCGCATCGATATGAACGGACGGTTGAGGCTCGGAAGCTCGAGCTCGTCTTTTGGTCTTTGCTTGGACCATGTTGAGTGTGTCACAGTACGATAGTCTGGTGGTGAATCGACTCTCGTAGGTGGTGACTTTGGTCTGAGATGTGTGACAGGGTGTTGGCAAGTCAGTATAGTGATGACGGTCAAAAGTTGAAAGGTCTTTTACAAGGGACAAGGGAGAATCAACTTTTGCTGGGGGATGGGTTTTTTTTCGGAGTTGAATCCACTCTCCGTCCGTCATTCACGATTGATCGCTCTCCGACGTTTCTCTGGTCCGATTTCATTCATTCATTCGTCTGTTTTGTATACATCATATACACCTTGCACCGTCTCCCCGTCTCCTTCAGCACACACATAATGACACAATACACTATCCCAAAACTGTCTCTGTCCTCCACATGGAAGGATATCGACTTCCCTCCTCTCAAGAATGACCTGCTGTTGAGAGCAGCAAAGGGGGAAGAGACGGAACGAGCGCCCGTCTGGGTCATGAGGCAGGCAGGCAGGTATCTGCCTGGTGAGTGGGTCGTTGCTCTTCATCAAGGATCAATGGCAGTCTGATAAGATGCAAGCGGATCCGAGGGAGATATCTACCGATTGTGGTCAAGCGTAGATTGTATGGCAGCTTCTTGCTTCACGCATTTTCATTCTTCATGCCATTTCAAGAGCTATCTATATATGATTTGATCGGTCCTGACGGGTTTCTTCATTACCAGAATTCATGGCAGTCCGAAAAGACCACTCGTTCTTCGAGTGTTGTCAGACCCCATCGCTAGCCTCGAAACTCACCTTACAGCCCATCGATCGATACCCGAACCTCGACGCCTCGATCATCTTCTGTGATATCCTCGTCGTCCCCCAAGCGATGGGCATGGAGGTCCTGATGGAACCTCTCCGAGGACCTGTCCTTCCCGATCCACTCGTCACTCCTGCCGATTTCAGGAAACTACGTCAAGACGTCGATGTCCAGAAGGAACTGGGATATCTCTTCGAAGCTATCACTATGACGAGAAAAGGGTTGGATGGAAGAGTCCCCCTGATAGGATTCTGTGGTGCGCCTTGGACGCTAATGGCCTATATGTGTGAGGGTGGAGGGAGTAAGACGTTCGAGAAGAGTAAAAGCTGGTTGTACAAGTATCCAGAGGAGAGTAAGGCTTTACTCAGGAGAATCGCGGACGTCTGTGCGGATCTTTTAGTGGGACAAGTCCTCGCCGGTGCTCAGGTGGGTGTCTCTAACTCTGCCGTCTGAATGGAAGACTAATGACCTATCTGATTTATCCTTTGCTGTACAGATGCTTCAAGTGTTCGACTCATGGGCTGGTGAACTCACACCTTACCAATTCAAGACCTTTGCTCTTCCCGCTCTCCATCACATCTCACACAAAGTGCGATACTGCCTCGAATCGCTCGGCCATCCCGGCGTCGCAATCACCCTTTTCGCCAAAGGTGCCAATGCCCCATCTACCTTCTCTCTCCTCGCCGATCCCGCCGTGACGGGATACGACACGCTCGGTCTGGACTGGACCGTCGACCCTGTTGAGGTCCGCTCGATTGTCGGCAAAAAGGTCAACCTCCAAGGTAATTTCGATCCGACAGTCCTGTATGGTGGTAAAGAAGGGATTGAAAGGGAAGTCGAAAGGGCAAGTAAGAGATGGTTGCAGGCTGGAGGTGGATGGATTGCGAATCTGGGTCACGGAATCACGCCGAATGTCAAGCCAGAAGACATGGGTTGGTTCCTGGAATGTGTGCACAAGTATTCCAAGAGGGAGTAATTAGATCAAAGAAGCCATGAGACATTGGACAATGCATCATATTGCACTGCTTCGTGGGAATGTTAAGCATCCAATGCTGGTTGGGAAGTCGAGAGACAGTAAGGTCACAAAAGTCATCCGGAGTCAACAACTACATGTTCATGGCCCTGATCGAATGTCGGTCGCACCGCCGCTCTGCGAAGGGGGGGATGGATGATCAGCGACTAGCTAAATGCGGATCCCTTTTCCTAGCAGATGACTTGAGAAAGAAAGAAAATGACGAGATAGACTACCCACCATGACAGCCTCAATCTCACTCTCTGTGACCTCCTTTGGCGTCCAAAGATATTTGGGTGCTTCCCAGAAATTCTCAAAATCAACGGGTTTCCCAGATCCACCTCCTCCACTTCCACTTCCTCCGCTACTCCCGCTGGCACTGGTACTTGCATTTCCACCGTTGGAAGGATTTGATCCTGGCGTGCTCGCCCCGTCCTTGATCACTTGGCCTTGGGCCGATTCGGCGCTTGTCTGAGCTTTGGGGTTGGAGGAAGGGTTGGAAGGACCGGCAGAGGAGGATTGTAGTTTGGCGAGGAAGGATTGGAAGTTTTCGGTGATTTCGGGAGGGGAACAGGGGTGTGGGGCGGGTGCGTGTGGGGCTGCATGCATACGGGGGAGATGAGATGATGGGTTAGCGAGTTGGAAGAGTGAGAGAACAGAAGGGAGCAGATTCGAGGGATGATTACAGCGCATGACAGGATGATAGGATGAAGGAGAGGGAGCGTGAGGGTGAGGGTGAGTATCGAATTGGGAGAGAGAGAGAAAGGTGGAGTGAAGACATGAATGTAGAGCGATGGAGGGAGGGAGAATGATGTGCAAGCCACCAATATGATATAGCACAACAAGACCTAGTCGAGGTCACGAATTCATCGCAGGGATGACAACCCGGCGCCAGGTCGCGAATGCAGGGAAGCTCGAACATCACAGCACGAAGAGAAGAGGAGGACGGTATCCGCAGGAATGACCAAAGGGATTCCGAAGCCTGTTCCAACATTCGACCGTTCTTGCCAGTCTTCGAACCGACACCTGGTTCTCATGGTTCATGGAGAGAGAAGACTCGAACTCCGATTGCCCCCCCTACATGCGACCTTTCACGCCCATAACAAGACCCGATCCAGACCCAGACCCAGACCCAGACCCAGACCCACACTCACCATGAGGAACGTTCGATCGTTTGCCCACGAAGTGAATCATGGGTTTGTAGTGCGTAGCTCGGAGTGACAGTGTAGGTCGCATCGTGATTGAAGAGGACTTTCGTTCTGTTGTCGTTGCTGAAAGTCAGGATGATGTTGTTGTCCCAATACAAGGCAGTTTAATGAGACGAATGACCATCGACGCATCTTTGTGTTATGACATCTTTTGACCGGAATAGCTTTCACTCGATGCCGCGGACATCATCCCGATATCTCCGAAAGGCGAGGATCTCCCTCACCTGTACCGCTGAGCGATTCCCATTCCCGTCGGTTTATGAGATATGCATGAGGTATGATGATATGACAAGGTGAGTATGATAGGCAGTAGCCCTGGCAAAACTGAGCTATGAGCAGAATCGTGCAGTGAAACGATACAAGAAAAGACAGAGATACAAACATAAAATCTGCACACTACAAACGGGAACCCCCCTTCTTCATCGACACCTTGCCAGTGAATTTGAACTTCTGCAACTTCGCCCAGCTGACATCGGCACTGGCAGTCCGGTATTTCGGCGTAACATCCCCTCCCATACCAGACGATATAGCTCGCTTTGCCTCAGGCTCCGGACTGGGGCTGGGCGACATGATTCGGTCGACTTCGATGTTTCCGTTCTCGTTTGCCGCTTCCTCGGGCCTCGCCTTTGTGTATTTTGGGGTTCTGGGAACAGGTGTCCGGTCTTGCATATCTACAGGCACGTTGATCGGCCTACTGGCAAGGACGCGAGGCGCTTGCCTAGAGATTGGCAACGAAGCTCTCTTCATCGCTTTCGGCTTGGGGGTTTCTGTGTGCATTTGTTTCGGCATGGGTTCGGACAGAGTGCGCTTGACACTGAATTTGTCCTGTGGTGTTGACAACGGCGATGAGGACTAGGCGACATAGCATGTCAGTGAAAATCCACACTGCTACAGCCACAGCTAGCTCACAGCTTGCGACCCGAAGGCATATTTCGCTTTCCAACCTTCTGCCACAATTCTCGCCCTGTCCTCTCTCTCCTGCTGTTCTTCGTCTATCGCCTCGTCCACGGGCTCTTGCGTGACCCGCTTCCTCTTCTTTCCGCCCAATCCGAACTCTATAGACGGCGTGACAACCTTCTCTTCTTCTATCGAGTCGCTTGAGGAAGTGTGTCCGATTTTGCGGGCATTGCGGACAATGCGATCAGCAAGTGTGGCAGGCAGGGTGAATGAGTTGATGGGAGAGGAGCCCGGCACAAGCACGCTGGTCAGCTTCGAGACGAACCGACTGGCACTCCTTGTCGAAGCCTGTGTGAAAACCGCTGAAGAACGAATGGATTGAGTGTGGTCGAGGTTTGGAGATGATGGCGCAATCAAAACCGATCCGCCGTTGGTTGCGCCAGTGGGCGAGTCCGGTGTGACAGATCGTGTTCGTGCTTGACGTCTCGGAGTGGAGAAGGGTATGCCTGCGGGTGACGAACAAGGAGGACTTGATAGAGCGGATGCCACGGGAGAAGTGACGATATGCGCGTCACTCAGAACTGACTTGGCCGGCGAGTCTTCCGCTCGAATCGAGGAGATAGCGGGGGAGGGGGAACGAGCCGAGAGTGATCGACTTTGCGAAGGACCAGCTTCGGATTCGTTCATTTCACTGCTTTCCCAATGTAGTTCGACTTGTGGCTCCGGGGTTGGATCTCGACGAAAACGGTTTGAGAAGAATTTGCTCTTTCTCTTTTGACTAGTTGTTGCGGCAGCATTCTCGCCTTCTCCGAATCGCCCATCCAGAGAACCAAATGCACCTTCCGGGATCGCTTGCTGCTGTGATAGTCGTGAGGGTCCAGAGCCGAATGTGCCTACAGGTCGGGGAAGAGCTTTCGCGCGTTTCGTTTCTGCACGTATTGTCAGCTACAGGCGCCGATGCACATCAAAACTGAGCTGACACTCACTTGTGATGAACGCATCCATTGGTCCCGCACTGACCATTATGTTGGCCTTCGAGCTTTCGGTAAGCGGTTTCGCTCGTGCCACAGGATTGAAGTCTGGCCATTGATCCGCGATTGGCAGCCTCGTCTCGGGATGCAGATCACCTCTTGCAACACCTTGAGCTATGTGCTCCTCGAAGTCCAATCCGATCCACTTCTCGTCTTCCGCTTGCAGGCCGCCTTCAGGGAAATCGTTTAGTGGGATGAGCCTCTTTTCATGAGGATGAAATACCCGTTGGTGAATGAAAGCAAGTTCCGCTTGAGCGAAATCGGCGAGATAAGTCGGAGGAATCTGCATAGCTCCTTCCAGTCGAACATGCTGAAGAAGCTATTGAGCAATACAGGTGAGCACCCGATATCGACTGACCAGGTTTTCACATACCCTTTCTACTGTGTTAAATCGCCGCAGCAAACGATGCGCCGTCTTGAGTCCGATGCCAGGAATGGAGTCGAGATAATCGCACCCAGATAGCATCTATGTGACTGAGTCAGTTGCGGTCTTTGCCCGTTGCCCGTTGTCACGCAAAGTTCGACTGACTGCCATTCGTCTGAATTGGGTATCCGTCCATCCGTGCATCGGAAACTCCCTTATGTGCGCAAGCTTGTCGCGGTGTATCCATACGCAGTGACCGTTTCCATCGAGTTTGAATATCACCTGAAAGAATACGACATAAGGGATACGGCACACAGGCGAGAAGAACGATTAAGAACGTACCTGTCGGCAACCGAAGACGAGGAGATCTGAATCTTCGGTTATGATACCATCGACAAATCCCTCTCGTTCAAGATAACATAATTGCGCATCGGCCTCATAAGGGGCTACCACATAATCGACATTCTCCGCGCGAAGAGCCTGCCGATGATGACAACGTCAGCTGAAGATTAAATGAGAGAGGTCTCATGGCCTTAGCTGACCTTGATCAGTTGATACGCCATTTCGGGAGTGATATCGACACATTTGGTATAACAATCCCGAGCGTCTCTCCATCGTCCTTGAGACTCGTAAGCTTTCGCGCGGTCCATATATTCAGCTCGAGATCTACACTGTCGTCAGTTGTGCTTTCTGGCAATCAATGTTTCAGATTCTCGCCGACTCACTTTGCGCGTGATACTTCGGTGCCCTTCTTAGCCGGCAGTGGACCACCATCGAAGACTATGAACGGGGTGATACCGTTATATCGGAGCAGCCTGACGCGATGCATGGCATAATCGACAAATCTTCGTAACGAACCAATCAGCTGAAATGTTCTGCTTCTGTAAGGCTTTACAGCTCACTTTGTGGTTTTCTTGCCTTTGACCAGTTCCTCCGCACATCCGAACGCGCCTTTATGAAGCCATACGTAGGCCTGCGGGAGGATGTCAGCTGTGGAATTTGACGTCGTCACATGAATTCTTTAGCTCACATCTACGGCCAGTCTGCGGGTGGATCGTCGGCGTCAGCTCATCGCGCTTTCATTCGTCGACCCAAAGACGACGTGACCCACCTCTTTCCCTTGAACTCGGACACATGACCGTTGACCTGTATCTCCTTGAGTAGCGGCAACAAGCCCGAGATACCCATCTCGTCAATGGTGGTCTGTCTGAAGTTGTGCTATGCTATGCTATGCTATGCTATGCTGTGGATTTAGGATAGAATCGATTGATACATACACAGGTGAGGAAGAGAAAGAGAGAAAGAGAGAAAGAGAGAAAGGGAGAGCGAGAGAGCGGGAATGAAAGTAGTCGCGTCTCACTTTTGGTCATTTCACAGAGAGAGAACAGCAAACATGAACATGAGTGGGTTTGATGCTTCATTACGTAATAGAGCTGCAAAAACCGGCTCATAGAGTTCCCTCGTGAACGTCTGCTGGGTCAATCAATCTATATCAATGATTTCATGGTCCTGTTAGCCAAAGAACATCGCACCATCACCATCACAGACATGTCCATCCCTCGTGTGAGTGAGATGCAAGGGTGGGAAGTGTTCAGTGTGCGGCGAGACGAGCTAACGATATGCGTGAAATGGATATGATAGGCAACATACGACCCTCGGAGGGTATTCCGATTCTCTCTCCCCCATGTCGAGGTAGGACCCAAGACCCGTTCCATCGGGACCTATCTTTCGGGTGGACTGGTGGGTACCGCCTTTCTCCTGCTTCTCACTGTTCTCACCACTGCCGTCTGCCCTCTCGACTCCCTTTGGATCCTCTCGTTGTATGAGATCACTAACGCTGACGATTGACCACTTTTATAGTTCGCCTTGTCCTTCTTCCTCCTCTTTGACGCAGCGACGCTTTCGTCCCATGCTCAACCGCCCTCAGATGCGCCTCACGACGTAGTCCCAGTGCATATGAGCTTCGTGGATTGGGTTCCTGCAATCTGCTCGACCTGTCAGTCCATCCAAGCTCTACCTACGTTCTATTTTCGGCATCCTTCCCCCTTTGGCTTCCATTCCGCTTAGTCTTGCTGATGATTGCCATGATCCCCGGTCTCTAGTGGGTTTCCTCGTCACTTCATTACTGGACAAATCTCACCTCAATGCAGCGTTTTCGGGCGATTCATGGGGCGGTGAAGGGCCGGCTGCATGGCGAGCTAGAGTCGTACTTTTCATAGGTGTCGCACTTATGGCAGGTGGATTAGCGGGAAGTCTGGTGAGTCGCCTTCTCCATTTTAGTCTTTTCTCACATCTGTCACTGGGACAAGGTGTGGAACAGCTTCAGGACGTAGTTACTGATCTGCGGATTTGTTTATCGTCTAGACCGTTCTCATTCTCAAATACATCATACCCGATTATACTGGTTATATCTACTATGGAGGTGCAAACGTGGCCATGAACGCAGGCATAATGATCTCGTGAGTATCTCATCTCGTCCGCCATCCTACAGCTTGTCGTTGTCGGGACACTGCTGATATGTGGCCTGGTCGCAGAGCTATGATCCTTTGGGTCTCGCAGAGCGGAAGTGACGAATACGAGTACCAGCTTACTGTCTAAAGGGGAAGTGAGGTTGTATGATTGTACTGAGATTGGGCAAGGTGAACGGCAAGCGGGCGACGCAGAAACGAGTAATTGGAAGGGGAATGATGGCTGTTAGCGGAGGTGCCATCCAGTGGTTCTCGAACTCGGGCAAACGGCCAGGGAGACGTCCAGATAGCATGCACACAACCAATAATGCAATGTGTCACCATTACAGAGCTCCTCGTGAATTGATGATCTATGCGTTTCTGAACCACACGGTGCATTCTTAGATGTTCACAACGCTACTCCCCGCCTTGATACCTTCCGTACCACTCCATCTCCTTCCGCTCCGTTACACGTCCATTTAGTGCCTATGTCCATGTGCAGCCTCCCTCTCGTGCTCCTCGTTCTCCTCAGCCTGTTCGACCTCCTCCTCCAACCTGATCCTGCCCTCTCTCTCCCTGGTACGCTTCCAAGCAACACCCGCGACCAATGCGATCGGATGGAGCACCAGACAGATGATGATGGTCACGAGTAAGGGAGTGGGTTTGGGTAGAGCCGTGGTTGGTAGTGTTGGGTTGGTTCGTGGAGATGAGAAGAGGAGAGAGAAAAGTATGTACATGCTTGCCGCAGTCAACAGGCTGGGTGAGGTGATTGTCAGCTTCGATTTTGCCGTGCGTATCGGGCCTCGATTGAGCAGCTCACTATAGCCTCCTTGCACCTGCCCAAATGGCTGCGACGACATTGACACCAGCGACGAAGCCCACTGCTTGCCAAGTATATCGTCCCCATTCCTTCTTCTCCTCAATGACCCATCCAAGGGCGACGAATCCATTGTGGAGCCAATCGAGTTCGAAGAGAATGGCAAGGAGCATCGTCATCGGCGCGTGAACGAGAAGGGCATCGATGGGTCGTTTGAGAGTAGCGGGGTAGTAGAGCAGGGTGAAGTGGATTGACAGGCTAAGTCAAATAATACATCAGTGGATGCGTTCTGCTTACGAACAGAAGGGGAATACCACATACAGGTTGATGACATTGATGAGGATGCAAATCTCTGCTCCGATGAAGAATTGGAGAGTCTGTGCAGCCTTATCAGCATTGTTCATGCCTCTTGGGCTTGAGGTCAACTCACGAAGAAGACAGCCCAGGCAGCTTGAAGCCAGTTGGCGATCGCGAAGCGCAATCCGACACCGTGTATGAGCATCTCCTACAAACCATGGTCAGTCACACCCCCAGATATGCGAAACGCCAAAGGTTGCAAGAAGACACACCTTTGTAGCCTCTTTACGAGCAAGAAGAAGAACCAAGCAAAAGCCAACTTTCGTTGAATCCATTTGTCAGCTAGGATGTAAGATGTCCAGAACGTGCAGCTGACCTTGTAGCACATAAAGAAGTGCCCAATAAAGCTCTATCATCAGACTGTTGGGTGACAACAGGGTCGGGAACAGAGCATTGATCCCAGCTGGGTGAAGGACACGTTATCAGTCTTTCCATTCTCGCATACGCTCTGTCGAAGGATCCTCCGAGCTCACAAAGTCCAGGCTTGATAGCGAGGGCGCAGACCAGGTTGGCTCCCATGGCTATGAGGACTACACAGGCAGATTCACATCAGCACTCGAAATATAAGGCCTGATCGACAACCGGCGATGTGACGAACCTGAGATGGGGATTCCAATCTGGAGTCTGACCAGTCGCATCGACTCTCTGAATTGAGAAGGGGTAATGATCTCATCTGGGGCAGGATCGTAGCTTGACATCTTGGACTATGCTTCGATGTGCCGGTGTTGATGGGATGTCAGACAAGTGTATTGATGGGGATGGGATTGATAGAGGGGTTTCAAGAGCTGGGTGGTCTACAGGTGGACGGGTGGTGACACCCTGCCAGACACCCGTGCGATGACGTAATGAAGAGGAATGATGGGATGAAGCGGGAGTGGAAAAATATTGAGGTTCCAAAGCGTCTGTGAGGATTCACTGTGATAACGGATTGTCTGATCCATGAAGGAATGCCAAAGACCGCACTGCTCAACACTCGACGACTCTGCCCGGAGTTCAGCTCAAGTCGACGAGCAGCTGATGAAGCATCACGTCCGGAGATGTCTAAACCATCCTGTATGGACACCAGTCCACAAATATCCTGTGTCGAACAATGGGGGGTCGGGGTTGAATCATCTTGACCCTGCAATGCTTCCCGGTGACCTTGCTGACGACCAACACCGGCAAGTCCATCTTGCAAAAGGTGTTTCAAGACATGGAGTGATCTCCGCCTCGTTGATCGATCTTCCACTTTGCGCCCCTGAACTTGTGTGGTGTGCTCTTGATGCCACATTTTCACGTTCCTTTCATCACCTCAACCTCATTCTTACTCACAACAGGAATAGCGATCTCACTGAACACCGTTACGCCATGTCAGATTACGACGATCAAGACAACGACAGATACCAAGATTCTCGGGATGTATACTATTCCGAGAGGGAAGAGCGACAATCGTCCGACTTGTCCGACTCGCCATTCCGAAGACCAGAGCGAAGTCTCGATGTAGATGATTACCACGAACAGGATGGTCCGCACTTCTATGACAGCGATGGTGCGACCGACAGCGCTGATTGTCAAGTGACACGTTCGTCGAGGCTTGAGGAAGGCTATGGTCGGGACGATGGTAGGAGTTTCGCACCTTCTAATGAGATCTCTAGGGACGTGTGAGCTTTTTCCATCATATTACCATGGTTGAAGTAGTATCGAGATTATTTCCAAGCTACCAGGGTGATAACAATTTCTATGCTTCACCTGCCGATCCTCCCCCTGGGATGGAAGTGTCCGTTGCAGATGCGGTCTTGCACCCTTTGCTGATCTCTGCCTCATTTATAGAAGTGATGGCGAGCAATACTATCCTCCTCAAGGTCTCCCGCTCAACCAGTCAGTATTTCAGCTTGAATCGCCTGGCTTCCTCTGACTTGGTCCTAGATACCCCGAGTCCTATCCAGTCCACACGGAACTCCCAACACAGCAATACCAGCAGACGTGAGCGACCATCAGTCTCGTTTAGGGGAAGGTATGCTAACCAGACTGGGACACTGTAGTGGCGCAAGATACGTCCCGCAAGTACAATATCAAGCACCTCGATCTCCTTATGGTCGTCAAAGCATCCGACAAAATGATGGAAACCCGCATCGAAAGCATTTCGGGCCCCAGTTCACTGATCCTATCACTGGTGAAGCTGCGCGGGCTTTCTTCCAGTATTCGAGGTGTGAGTGGGGTCTTCTAAATCGAGAAGCCAAGCTCAGCTGAGAAACTGACATATCAATATCAATAGGTAACGGTCGTAGGAAAGCTCTTCTCGTAGGTGAACGAATTCCTTCCCATTTCAGGGGTTGGGGGACTCTTCAAAAACAGAAAATCCCGAGTGTATCACATCGTTGCTGCCCATGGTTGCTGACCATCTCATTCTCAATACACATCCTCAGATCGGCATCAACTACATAGGCACTGCCAACGCTTTGAACGGCTGTATCAATGACGCTCGTAATGTCCAAAAGTTCATATGTGATCATTTCGGCTACAACACCTGCTTTCTGACGATGTCGACAATCCACAAACGATCCCTAAGAGGGAGAACATTGTTCGCGCGATGCGATGGCTGGTCGATGGGGCTCAGAGGGATGATGCTCTTTTCTTCCATTAGTGAGTGATGCTGGCTTCCAAAAAGCAGATGACGAAGTAATGGATGGATATGCTATGGAATCCCAGCTCCGGCCACGGAACTCAGATGGAAGACGTGGACGGAGATGAAGAAGATGGATATGACGAGGTTAAGTGGCTGTCGATCACTTTCACCCAATACTGATGTGCATCGAGGTAGCTATCTGTCCACTTGATTACCAGCAAGCAGGACTGATCATCGACGATGACAGTGGGTTCATTTCCCTGCGTCTCGCCACATTCCCGAAAATTGACATTCGCTGTGGCTCTGTCGCCTGTAGTGTACTTCCTGCGATGTCAAGAACGCACCGATCAATGGTGGCAGAATGTTGTTGGTGCTGATATAATGCGCTTCATGCCCAGTCACGACCTCTTGGTCAGCCCACTTCCCGCTGGATGTCGACTTACGGCTATCTTTGATTCTTGTCATTCTGGCAGTGTCATGGATCTTCCCTACACTGTTCGTTTCTTGCTCTGCTCCTTCCTGCCTTGACAAACTCCCCATATCCTCTCCGACGAATTTGCTCAGGGCTGAGTATCCATTCGATTTGTGCTGATGTAGTCTCGCATCGCCTTCGCTCAGTACTCCACCGAAGGGAAGATTAAAGAACCCGACCTTCTCGCCGAAGCATCACAAGGTCTCCTTGGAGCAGGAATGGACGTCCTCCGTGGCGATACGGGCGGGATCATGTCCAACCTCTTTGGGGCTGCCAGGTCCGTTTGGGAGGCCAAAGAGGCCGATCAGAAGACTAGGGGGACCAAAACGAGTCCCGCCGATGTGATCTCGTGGTCTGGATGTAAAGATGATCAAACGGTGGGCTGGCATTTCTCCAGCCTAGCGATAGTCCAAGTTCAGCTCGCTGATCAGAAGATGGGGTGAGGAACAGAGTGCAGATACGGAAGAAGCTGGAAGAGCAACAGGTGCAATGTCATATGTCAGTATCACGTACACTGAAATGAGAGATCTCGCTCGCGCGCAAAGCTAACATTCTCCGATGGGCTGTCCCAGGCATTCATCGCAGCTCTCAGCAAATACCCCAATCAGAGCTATCAGCAGCTTCTCATCACAATTCGCGAAGAGATGATTGGTCGTTATACCCAGAAACCCCAACTATCAGCCTGTCATCGTGCGTCTCTACCATGTACATTTCTGTTTGTGCGTCCCGCTGCTGACAAGCGAATTTACTTCCACCAAGCCATTGACATCGACCTGCAGTTTGTGGCTTGATGTGATTTCACTGTATGCTGAAGGGATGAGGAGGTGTGCCACTGAAGACGCGAACAGACAAGGAAATGACCATTATGCATATCGTGAAAATCTTCGTCAAATCCACCGCATCAAGCACTGTCCATCCGCGACATGTCCCTCTTGTCTCCGACAGTAGATCTACTCGCTCATTGTGCTGCCTCTTTGGCGCCCTCCCCTTCTTCGACTTCGTCTCCTTCTTTTTCCTCGACAGGTATGACTCTTCTCGTTGGGCTTCTCTCCACCGGAGTGTCCAGAATCTATATCGGACGGTAAGCAATCATCTCGTCGTACATCTCAGAGAAAATCAGGTTCTGTGCAGAGGGAAACGATCTCATTCAAGAACAAGCCATGGCGTGGAGCAGGAACTGCTGAGACAGCGGGAGTATAGATCAGACCAAGCACCACTCACTTCCTGCCTTAACTCTTCACCCGTGACATCCTCACTGACTCCTTCCTCATCGTCTTCCATCACACCCAGCTTCATCCCCTTCCTGAAGATTTCTCCTTCCTCTTCGACCCACGCCCTACTCGCTTTCTCCACTGGACTAGTCAGATCATCCAACAGAGCTTGTTCGATCTGAGCTTGATGTTCCAGTTCTTTTTCCATCATCCCTTCATCTTGACCATGGTTTGTTTTCGGGTCATGATTGGATGATACGACTAATCCTAACCCTGATAATGGTCGATTCGAACCAGAAGACGCTCGAGCCCTCCCATGCCCATTGACAGCAGACGTAGTCGCAGTCGTACCCAATTGACCCACATCTACCTCTTCAGCATCGGAATCGCCATCACTGTCCCCAATCGAAAAGTTAGGACTTTGAATCTCGATAGACGATATTCGCATGTGTCTTCGAGTTGGGAATCTCCCTTGATTCGGTGGCTGAGCAGGTGATGGCGAGAGCGTTTGTGCAGTCCTGTGAGAGTGACCATGTCGTGGCTGAGGCGTAGTATCGGTCGGTACGATCTGACTCGGTAATAACAATCTCGGAGGTGGATCGAATCCCTTTCCTTTCTCCTCTACCAAGATCTGAAGAGAATCGTTCAAGCCTAGTAAACGCTCCAACAGAGCTCCATCTGTCGTCTCTTGAATTTGTTCAACGATCCTCTCTCGAAGTACTTTCGCTCGCTCGTACAACACTCCCCAGTCTTCTTTCGGCAACTGTCCGGGTTCCCAAGCATGTCCACCTCTGCTACTCCCTCCGGCACTGCGTTGGAAGACCCTCTTCGCCTCCAACCATTTCTGAAGATCCCTGACAATATCCTCGCTCACCGTCACTACCTTTGCCGGTTTCAGTGTGTAGACATACTCCCTCGCGACTCCTTCGGGAGATTGAGCCAGCTCCAACCTCTCCTTCTCCGCTCTCGCTTCGTCGGCTTCTTTCACTTGTCGTACCAGTTCACTCTTCTTGATAGGTCCCCAGATGGCATCCTGTCCCTTCCCCCCTTCCTTTGCTAGCACTTCCGCCGCAAGTTCCGTATTGCGGATGCAACATTGCAAGATATTCTGAGACAGATCTGCCAAATCGGAATTGTCGGGCGGGATCGAGACATCCAGACATCGAATTAGACTGTTTGACTTCAGACCGACAGAGATCGCTAAGATACCCGCAGTCTCCACCGCTGGGTTGGAAGTGACGTCAAGATGTAAAAGTGACTTGCTCTCGGGCAAGAATTCAGCCAGAGAGATCGCACCATCTGTAGTGAGGCCTGTATCCGAGAGGAACAGCCTTTTCAACGAAGTGTTGACGGTGAATGTCGTCCGTAGAGCTGCGATACCCTCCTGTGGAGGGCCACAGCAGGGGTTCGAGCTAAGATCTAGTGTTTCGAGCGTCGAGTTGTATTTGAGCGCTTCAGCTATAGCGGTGAGCCCGGAAGGACCAATCTGGTTGTCGCTGAGATTCAGTACTTTCAGAGTTCTGTTCCTCTTGAGCACCTGTGCAATATAGCCTACGCCATTCTGTATCATCATCAGCTCAGATAACCTCATAATTGCCCCTCATGAACGCCCGGAGAAACTCACTCTGATCTCGTTTGATTTCAGGTCAAGCGTCAACAACTTCCCTATCCTCTCCACTCCGTCCAGAGCCCGCACACTCCGTTGCAAAGCCATACTCGCTCCTCCGATTTCGGTGGTCGATATTTTCCCTTCAGCTATTGCGTGAGTAACAGGGAAATTACCGGCATCTTGCATGGTCGAATTGCCTCCTCCGGGCATAACGAGGGGATGTTTCGGCGGCGGCGGAGGTTTGTACCCTTCCGGTAGCGTTCGACTGGTGATTCCGCCAGCTGGTGATGAGACAACGAGTGGAATTGGAGGTAGATCCCTCTCCTCACCGTTGGGTACGGGCGTCGACTGTCCTCGACGGGCTCTCGCAACGTAAGGTGTTTGAGTGGTGGGGTCTGTGGTAGTAGGGTCAAGCGGCACAGGTGGCTGATGGAAAGGAGAGGTGTTGTTGAGGCTGGGAGAGAGAGAAGACATAGTGAGAAGTGAATCGGGGTAGTCTCGGATCATAAGGGCAAGTGCGACAGCGCCGAGAGGACCGATCCTATTCCGCCGTAAGGATAAGTTTTTCAGGTCGGAGGAACGGATGCCTTGAGCTGTGAACGGTCCGCTTCAGATTCAATTTTCGTGGCTGTTAACGAATAGCTTACCCAGAGTCTCCAGTACATTTGCCTTCAGCCCACATCCGTCCATCCGTATTGTCTGTACCGCAGCCGGAGTGCTGGTCAAGTCGTTCTCCTTTAGCAGCGGCGCAGGAGGGATGAAAGAGCCATAAGCGTCTTCGCAAGCCTTCTCTTCTCCTTCCGCCCCACCATTCGCATCCGTTGGCTCAGCGGAGTTTTTTTCATTCTCGTCCTTGGAAGGCGGTGGTGGGGGAGGATTGTGTGAGGGGTCGGGCGACGTAACTTGACTTGCGGAAGTCGATTGGACCGGATGAGGCTGCACATGGGTGCGGTTAAGCGCCTGGACGAGATATTCTACACCCTTCTTGTCCCATGTCGTATCTGATAGATCAACGAACTTCAGAGACCGAGCCTGAAAGTACTTGACAGTCAGCAGAGACTCCACCAGCCTTGAAATGACTTACCCGCTTCAGGAAAACAGCTAGTAACCTCCATCCCGCAGGCTTTATCTTCTTATTACCCGCTAATCCTAGTACAGGCAGAGTTCCAGATATCAACAAGGCATGCAAAATCGGCTTCAGTGCGTCTTCGCTTTCTATCAGTCCGCCTTCCAGCTTGAGTTCAAACAATCCCCATTCAGCTGAAAGTACATCGGCAAAGGCTTCCGCTGAATGCCGATTGAAAGGGGCATCGAGGGTATTGGTGGTAGGAGTCTGACCTATGGTCGTGTGATCGACGATACGAAGGGTGAGATGGATGGAACGATGTCGAGGATGAGCTGGTATGACCTGAATCGGGGTATGTCAGAGAATACCTCAAGTTCATGGCAAGATCTAAGAAACACCTACCTCCAACGCTCGAACAATGCCCACTCGAGATCTTTCTTCCCGGCCTCTACAAGCACTCTCGTACAGCGATACTAAGCGTGCTGCCGTCCAGTATTCCGGTCCAGTACTCGCGCAGAGTAGGGATCGATGAGTCGTCTCAATCTGCGACGATGGATGAGTATTCCAAACAGCGATCAGGAATGGACATTCCTCTAATTACTCACCCTCTTTCTATCTTCAATGACTTTGACACTCCACGGTTCCCCTTGCGAGCTAATGGGATAGGTGATGCTCAGAGTAGGCAAAACGAAAGTAGCTCTTTTCAAAGGCTGCTTCTGTCGACTCTTTTCCGACATCATAGGACTTCCTCCCTGTGCTACTCCACCCGGCCCATTTCCTGTGTTTCCACCTCGAGGTACTGGTGATCCCGGATCTGGCAGTGAGATGCTTCTACTGGGAAGGGGTGACCCGCCTGGTGTGGAAGCTGTCGAAGGGGTTGGTGACCCAGTAGCACTAGCGACGAATCTCATTCCCAATCCTCCTAGTCTACTTCCGATAGAAGCGAGTGTACCGCTTGGGGCGGAGTTGGTCGTCAACAAGCCTGTCGAGTTCGGTTCAGTCACACCGGTCGTTCGACTGGCAGTATTGCCGTATGGCGTGCTCGGACCCGCCGCATTGTCATTCGGGTCGGCTGGCGCGTCAAATAGACGTGTAGTTGTGCCGACTGCAGTGACGGCTCCGCCAACGATATCTCGAAGACGATTACCGAATGTTGGTCTGGCGGGTGGAGGAGGCGGTTTGAGAATACCTTTGGTAGGTGGTTTCGGTCGTCTTCGCGCCGGAGAAGGTGAAGGTGCAGGAGCTGGAGCAGCCAGAACAGGGGGTAAAGGATTGGACGCTGATGCACTCGGAGTTGATGGTGGTTGTGATGAGTCTGCAAGAGCTACTGAAGTCGTCGGGTCCACAGGAGGAGTCGAAGAGGTCACCGTTATCTCTGGTTCAGCGCCCTCCAATTCTGACGGGATTGAGACCTCGGTCGTTGGCGCGACCTCATCATGTGGAGAAGATGTGGGTTTTGACTGCTCATCTGTAGTCTGGTCACTCGGACTGACCGAAGACTCTTCGAGAGCAGCCTCCGACATGTTTGGATGGGAGTAAGACGTGACAGAAGCGGGGTAGAGGGATGTGTCGATGAATACATACGATTGGTGATGCTAGCAGCAGCAGTTATCAGTGCTTCACCACACGGACGCCACGCGATCTTATAGGCGCGATAGGCGCGGGAATCTTCTACTCGCTTATTTAGGCACGCCGTACGTCTCCCATTTTGCAGTTGTTGCTAATAAGTTGGCAGACAGAGATTATCATTTTGCGTTCATTTTTATCGATGTCCAACGTTGGAGACTAGGTGATTGATCACTTCACAATCATTCAGCACCTATATCAACTGGGATAGGTCAGCCACAAACAGCAAGCGGCCTGTTGAAGGCAGTTGAACCACGTTTCCTTTGGTCTGAAGCACGAGCTATTCCTCACTTCATTTCTTTGCTATTCATCTCGCATTGATCCCCCTTCCTTCGGTTCTCAATCATGACAACAAATCTCTACGCTATAGCCGGTCCTTCAAAACCTGCATCGGTCGGTACCACATCCTCACCGTCACCGAGATCAGAAGCTCCTTCCCCTCTCAAAACGATCTCCTTGCTCCCCGAAGATCCATCATCAGCTGGTGGAGGTATAGGAGGGGTCAACAAAAATGGATTGTCGTTGGATGACAATGGGGAGGTGTTGAAGGTCCCGGCCTTTCTGAACAAGCTCTTCACGATGGTCTCGGATCCAGAGGTGGACGAATTGATCTATTGGGGCGAGAATGGGGATTCATTCTTTGGTGAGCTGGGTTTTTGTGCTCGCTCATCGCTGTGTGATGTGAAGGGTTTGGGATCGGGACAACGACGACCTGGATTGCAAGAAGAAAGAAGGATTGTGCACCTAAGACCATCTGGCTGACTCTCCCCTCCTATCATTCTTACGCAGTCCCGAACGCGGAGCATTTCGGTAGAGAATTATTGCCTAGATGGTTCAAGCATTCCAACTTTTCCAGTTTCGTCCGACAACTCAACATGTATGGCTTTCGTAAGTGTCTTTGTGTCTCGACCAATCGCCATCTCTCAAATGCTGCTCCTGCTGATCCCTAAGCGCAGACAAGGTACCTCACCTTCAATCCGGCGCTCTGAAGAACGAAACACCCCTCGAATTGTGGGAGTTTGCCAACCCGTTCTTTAAGCGTGGTCAACCGAAACTACTAGCCAAGGTCACGAGGAAGAACAATCGACCTGGCGCACCTCCTCCTTCGACGGTTCCTTCTGGGGCAGTCAATACCCGAGCGGCTTCTCAAGCGGCTGTGGCACCCAGCCTTCCCTCAACGGGCAAGTATCTCATCACAGACGGGACGGTGGAAGGAGAAGCTGGGCCACTGGTTGGACCTGCCGGACAGGTCGCCGACCTCAACGCTATTCATAACGGGATTGCTGCTATTCGTCAAACCCAAGCCAATATCGGAGCCGAGCTTCGAAAGCTGCAATCGTCAAATGAGGCTTTGTGGAGACAGGCATACGAAACGCAAGAGAAGCAAGGAAAACACGAGGATACCATCAACCTGATCGTTTCCTTCTTGGAGAGGTTGTTCGGAACGGAAGGAGAAGGGTTGAAGGGCCTGAAAGAAGCTATGCGAAGAGGGGGTGTCGGTGGTAGACCAAGAGAGGACAGTGCGACCGAGGAGACAGGGAGCGCAAAGAAGAGACGTCGGGTTGGATTGGACAGGATGATAAGCGACGGAAAGGTACTGGCGAGTGATCCGGATCTATCAGACGATGACGATCGATTGGTGGAGATTGGATCCAGTCAGTGACTCTCCTGCTTTACTTGGCTTCTGAATCAAGCTGACTCACCTCATCTGACAGGCTCGCAATATTCGATGCCGCCATACACTCGGTCAGGATCCGCGAGCAAACGATCCACGTCCACAACACCGACAGACAATTGGGCTTCTTCTGCACAGCGATTCACGACACTCCCGACCGAAGAAGAGTCTACTCCATCCACAAGAGCAGCCTCAAAACCACCTATCACCCCTGGCCAAGACCAGACCCTCGGCGTGAACCACCTGTCCCCACTTTCAGACTCGGAGAATCTCTTACCTTCGGACAACAACGCCTTGGCGCGTTATAACGCGATGAACGGAAACTTCAACAGCAACAGCAACACTTCTGGCGACCATGGACAACCCCTTTTCAGTCCCAGTTCTGCCGAAGCGGCAGCATCCGCCTTCAATTTGGATCCCTCTTTGTTACAAACAACGATCGGATCTCTCTTACAATCCCCTGCTGCCGCACAGATGTTCCTCAACTCTCTGAATAGCAGCTCCCAAGGCCAGGCGCTCAGTACGCCCAACGCTAAACTGCCACCTCCTAACCAACCTTCCTTCCCGTTCGATGCGCCTAGGATGCCGCAGACCAATGTGGACCCGAACATGGACCCCACACTCGCGCTCTTCACTCCACTGCCGAATCAGGATGCTTTGATGAGTCACTCTGGAAATCTCCTCAAGTCTTATCAAGACGCTGCCTCGATCAACGGCGGTTTGGATCAACTCCAGGAAAGTATCGATTCGATGGTCAGGTCCATGGGATTGGACCTGCCAGCCAATACGGGAGACATCAAACCTGATGTTGGAGGCATGGATGGCAACGCGCTGATGGGAATTGGGAATGGGAGCGAACAACTGGTGGATCCGGATTTCAATGTCGATGAGTTCTTGGAACATTTGGCCAAGAGTGAGGAGGTCGGTGGAGGTGACGGGACGGGTCTAGCTGGGTTGCAAGGCGCTGGTGGACTGATGGGCGGTGGCAATGGTAATGGTACTGCATGATCCGGGTTTATAGTAGAGTCACTGGGGACATGAAGTGATCGACATTGTATGTATATTTATAGGAGAAGAGGTGTCAGCAGCCTGATGCAACCTTGTGAGACACTTCCTCAATCGGTTTGCGGTCAAGCGTATCTATCTATCTATCTACCCGTAAGGATCGCTGGAACCACCCTGCAGGAAACAAGGTGCGTTTGTGTGATGACGATAACATCTCGGATAACAGGAAAATCAAAATAATCCTGAAATCAATTCGCTGCGAGTAAGGAAATGTCCATTCGTCCGCAGTTCAGACATTCAGGCTGAGTTGCAATTGATGGTCGATCTGTCGCTTGCCTTCAAAACAAACTAGACGAGGAACCTGTTCTCACACTAGCACCGTCTCCCCTGCATATATATATATATACAGTCAAGATCATGTCACGTCCCAAACAATCTGCTTCTTCTTCTCTGAGTGTCGATACTTCCTCATCAATCGCCGGCACACCATCTCTGACGTCTCCACGACGAGCGAGCTCTACAAGTGGAGGCCACTCACTCTCTCCTGAAACACTGAGGGGTAGATCACCTTCTCGACCACCCGATATCCCCCTTACCGATTTCCCACCCTCTGGATCTGGCACTGGGCTCGGGGTATCACCGCGACCGCGACCATCACCTAGTAATCCGTTTCGAAACGAATACGAATACTTCGACACTCAGCCTGGATCAAGTTCTACGAGAAGACGGAATGCGTCTTCATCATCATCGTGGAGAATACCGAGATTGATCATGATGAAACGTAATTATATGCCTACACCATTAGGATATGGTGTTATCGCTTCGGTGCTCTTCTTCACTCTATATCTCCTTTCATCTCCTTCTCCAGGTGGTATAACGCTGTTGCCATCCTCCTGGACCGGTTCCGACTCCAAGTCCGATCCCTCACTTGGATCTATTTCACCTTCCGTCACAAATGGCGACGACGAGCCTAACGACGTAGTGATTCCCGTGGACGAGGAAGAAGAAGACGATCATCCACCATTACTCCCTCTACCATACGCCTATCATCTCCAATTCCCTTCGAGGACACTACCCAAAGCACTACTTACTCCCGCTCTGTATCCACTCGCATCACGTCTCGTTGATTTCCTACATCGGCCTATCCTCTCGCATTCCGAAGCGAAGGAAGGGAACGACGCTGGATGTCCGCGAGATCTGGCGGATAAGCTCGTCAATCCAGATCAGTATAATGGCGATTCGGGATTCTGGATGGACGATGTCACTACGGAGGAGATCGTGAGAAGAAGAGCGGATATGGTGAGGTGGTTGGAGGAGAGGGTGGATAAGGGCGAGGAGGTGTTAGGACAAGATGGGAAGACGGGGGAAGGGAGAGGGATCGTTTTGACAGGCGGGAATCAGGTGAGTGGTGGTGCTTCACAGACGGGATGATTTGTGCTTGTGCCTCCTGACAGCTGATGCTGGTTCTTGAATAAATACTCTAGGACACAACCCTTCGAACCATCACAGCCATCAAACACCTTCGACGGCTCAATGTGGATCTACCAATCGAGGTGTTCCACTACTCGGACGAACTTACGAACCAGAATCAGAGGAAGGAGATCGAGGATCTCGGAGCGACGTTGCGAGAAGCGAAAGGTCTGGAGAAGGTCGAGGGGGTATGGAAGGTGAGTGTGGCTCATCCTGTAACGACAATGTGGAACCAAAGCTGATTTGGTTCAATTTCCCGCTGTGTAGAACTGGCAGGTACGCCCATGATCTCCTTCCGAAGCTGAAGACGGAACGACAACTGACTGAGACCTCCTTGTATGCAGATCAAAGGTCTCGCTCTTGTCCAGTCATCCTTCCGAGAGATACTCTACCTAGATTCCGACAACATACCACTCCGTTCCCCCACCCATCTGTTCGATGCCCCAATCTACATTACATCCGGACGAGCGGTCTTCTGGCCCGACCTATCCAAAGATCATCCGGACAACGCCATTTGGCGTATCATAGGAGATCAATGTTCTCTCGATCTATGGACGTTCGAATCCGGTCAGATCGTCATTGATAAAGCTGGAAATGGGGGATTGAACTATGCCGCGCTGATACTGGCAGCGGGGATGATGAGAGATAGGGACTTCTGGTTCCATATGTGTGGCGGGGACAAGGATACGTTCAGATGGGCTTTCAGGGCTTTAGGATTGGAGTTTGGGGTCAGTCCAAGGTGGATGAGCGCGTTGGGCATTGCGAATGGGTTTGATAACGGGAGATTCTGTGGACAGTGAGTTTAGCTTTTTGCTGAATCGAGCTCAGCTGTTCGTTGCGTGGCTGTGAGTGGGAAGCTGATCGCCTTTGTCGTCAAGTTCCGTATTGCAATACGACCTCGTAACTCCGACTGGGTTCTCGAGACCACCACCGTTGTTTGTGCATTCGTGAGTCGACTGTGACAAGCTGCGTGGCTTTCGTATACGCGCTTTGCTGACATACTTTGCCCGGCAGCAATCTGCTCAAGCACCTTGGAGGGAGTGGACTGGGCAAAGGAAGTCTATTCAAGCAGATCGTGAGTGCGCGAACATCGAATGAGTGGAATTGAACGACTGACAATGATTTCCTGTGCTTCGCTTTCTCCTCGCTCTCCCCGTCTACCAATGTTATCATGTGACTCCGCCATCTTCTCGCATCCCGGCTTCATTCGCACAGCGACGCATGTCAGACGACTACTCATCCAACCCATCTCTCAACTATGCTCACTCATTTGTCTATACTGGCGGCGGGAGGGGAATGTGCCTGGACCTAGATTGGCACGACAATGCCCCTTTAGAGGTGAAAGATGAATTGTGGGTGGAGACGGTGAATGTGGATGAGGTGGAAGGTGCGGTGTTTGATGGCTTCGAAGATGCTTGGTTTGATGAAGGTGGGAGGATTGGAGGATGGTGAGGTGCGAGGGCATGGGAGCCGGGTTAGATGACGGGATCCAGGGGATGACATAGCAATGTATATAGACCAATAGAATGGATTAGAAGTATTGTCTGTAGCAGTTTGATGGCGTTGATGGAGCAATTACACCTCCGGTCCCCGATGCGATCAGATGAAAGCCTTCATCATTATAGTGAAGCTTTCCAAGCTGTTACCCCTTGCATTGGCTGTCGACCTGCTGCCAGATCGTTCTCCACCAAGCATATACATCCAGCGTGCATCTTGTCTGGTTACATCATCGCTATCACTAACGCTAGATATTGTCAGATTTTCCGTGCACTAGAACCCACACCTATCCATCCATCTTTCCACCTCTATCCTCCCCTTATCTGTCAATCCACCGTTGTCTCCCTCATCGACAATAGCCAATTCCACACCTTTCCCTCTGCCTCTCCTACCCAACGTCCATCCTGACTTGTTGGGGTTTTCACCCGTGAACTCCCTGATCAACCGATTGTCCACGGACGCCTTTATCATCTTGTCCTGACTCGAAAGGACCAATAGAGGGAAATGAGGTTCATAAGTGAACACGGGCCATTTCCAACATTTCGATCCCTCTTCTTCCTCTTTCTTCCGATCCGCGACAGAAAACCCGCTCCCGTCTCGCGGATCCCTGTCGGGTAGAGGATCAAGTAGGACCAAACCGCTCGCTGGGTGATCTTCCACGTAAGCTTGGGCGAGTAACGTGCTTCCTCCTCGGGCGACGATGATCGGTGGGAAAGGGATCGCCATCAGTCGGATCTGTGAGTTCAGAGCAGTCACCATGGATGGGAAGGGCGAGGGAGGATTGTCAGGTTGGGGATCAGGATCAGGAAAGGTGGATTTGGGTGACGAAGGAGACGAAGAAGATATCTCGAGGGCTTGTGGTTCCGATGATGGTGATGATGATGATGATGATGATGATAGACCCGAAGTGATATCGATCTCGATCGAGGTGTAGCCCTTTTCAGCGAGCATTCCAGACCAGTCTGACCATCTGTACGAAGCGTGTCAATCAGTGTCCAGCAGACAAGGACACCAGATGGAAAAGGCTGAAACAGCAACAGCACCGCAATCTGACCCAAACTCACTCTCCTTCCTCTTGCAAACCCAGCCCCTTGACTCTCAGGAAGACCACAGGATAAGGACTCTCCCATCTAGCTCCTTCCCACGGCTTTCTGTACAAGTACCTCGAACATCTCGCTTCGCCCTTGGGGGTCGCGGTCGTGGATACTTGGCGGAGAGGGAGGACGAATGAGAGACCCATTGAGATTGTGAGTGGTCGGAAGGCGGTGAGTATGTATCGCGTGTGGGATAGGAGGGTTGGCATCTTCGCTCTCGGATGCAAATGAAGATTGCAATCACAGCCTCAGTCAGTGTAGTGAGCGTCTTCGCCGTGTATTTGTGGTCAACATGGGGCCTGCGACGATGATCAAAATCAAATGCGATTGAATCATGGTGATAAGATTTCATAACAACCCCTCAAACGCGAGTGTGACCAGTTCATACAGTGACGTCACAGTAACAGAAATTGAGTCCACCGACCATTCAGCCAAAGTGAAAAATGCATTTTTCTTGCGATACTATTGATGTTTGCTATTGCTGCTATTGCTGCCACTGCTGCTGCTGGTTCTGTCTACATGAGAACGAACACCCATGCTACTGTATCGCCCACCTGACAGACGTGAACCACGCCACAAATCATCCATCTACCATAATCGTAAACCGCTTCTATGCTTTGCCGGTCTCTTGAGGCTCATCTTGACGTCTCGCGACAGACTGCACTTGCCCTCCCTTGCTTTCTCGCCCTAATCTTGAGTCTGCCATAGGCCATAAGATTTACCGGGATTGGTCTGCCACAGTCGGATAGTGCCTACACGACAAACATACATCAGCCGTCTGTGTTTACTCTTTTGATATCAGTGCCAGTACTCACCATCTTCACTTCCACTGGCATACACCTCTCCATCAGGACTGTACGATGCACAGAGAACTGGGCCGTGGTGTCCCTTGTACACCTCCTTCTCCTGACCGGAGTCGAGGTCGTAGACTCTGACCCATGGATCATTGGTAGAACCCACAACGAATCGGTCGCGGAGGAAGGGGTGGAGTGAGGCGGATGTGGGTGGATGAGGAAGTTCCACTGTAACGGGTGGATGTTGTCTGCAAACAAGCCGGAGATATCAGTGCCTGGCCAGTGTACTACTTGCTTGTCCACTAACCTCAAGATGTCCAGGAAGTGCACCTTCTTTCCTGCAGTGACGCTCAGTGTGCCTCCGCCGTGAGCCAACTCCATCGAAGTGATAGGCTCGCCGAGGTCCAAAGCGGCCGTCTGGCTTAACGTTCTCAAGTCCCACCATCTAGTAGCAAGTCAGTATGACCCTTGCTCGCTTCAGTATCGCAAGCTGCACTCACCTGACTTTGCCGTCTTCGGCCGCGCTGACTCCCATGGTCCCACCTGAACCTTCATCCCAGACTAAGCTTCGCACGTTCCCTTCACAAGATAGTCCGTCCGGATTGCTGCCGAGCACTAAGGGTTCGGCGTCAGGTCGACCAAGGTCGAATAATCGGATTTTCTTCTCGTGTCCTCCCTAGCGAGATGAGGTATTAATGCTGATAGTCATGCAAGATTTGGAATTGTGAGCAAGCAACTCACGGTCAACAGATATTGTGGTGTCGGTTGAGGGTTGAGGGCGACAGATCGGACAATGTGATTATGAGCAAAAGTGTGAAGAGCTTCGCCGGTATTGGTATCCCAGATTTTCCTGCGTGACGAATCCCGTTAGCAGTCTGGTCTCGAACACTTGTCCAGCTGCTAGTGTGGAAGACGCTATTGATTGGTGAAACGGACCAAAGGGATTTGGATTTAGTGACTCACGCTGTGAAATCCGCACTACCTGTAACAGCTCGAGAAGTGTCAAGCGAGATCTTGGACGACCATACCGCGCCCTTGTGACCTGGAGTGGAAGACGACATCAGCTACTGGCCCTTTGCAATTAGGGAGATTCATCAGCTGTCGTACCTAAGAAAGTCCCGATCCAATCTCCGAGCCAGCTCCGAAGCATTGGATTTCCATCTTTACAAGCTGAGATCAGGAGATATGTGCCGTCGTCGAGTCTATCGGAGCATGTCAGTTTCATGCTCAAGAATAGGCCAGCAGATCGCTGAAGTGGAGGGTGACCACTTACAGATTGGAGAACTGAAGGTGAGTCACCGGTCGTGTGTGGCCCGAACATAAGAGTGGTTGAACTTTGATGGCTCCGCTACCAGATTGAGCGGATTCTCGACCGAGAGGATCAGGAGTGGTGGAATGGGAGTGTGGAAGGGAGTTGTAGCCGTTCGTGTAGTTTGCCATGGCTGGTCAGTATATTGAGTCGTAATGAGTGATGAAAGGTTTGGCAGAAGTATTGGAGAGACGAAGTCAAACTGGATGGTCAGGACTTGGAATGACAGGGAGTCTGGTGACGGTTGGTCTATCGAATGACCAGTACGATGAGCAACGAATTGTGGTACAAGCTTGTGAAACGCTCGATACGACACGAAGGTTTGTTGTATACAGCGCTCACCCGCAGAATTTGGATGGACGGTGAGGGGTGATAGTGAAGGAAGGTAAGAGCTGGCGACTGAGATGGGAATGTATAATGTCAAATGGAATCCTCTGAATCAAGGAGATGCGATGTGGTGTTGCTGTACTGAGCGAGGCTGAGTGTATCCAAGGTAAACTTGATATGGATGTTGGAACGTAGGTCGTATCAGATGAGACTCGTCAGATGCGATGGGAGATCTATGGTGGAAATTCAGAAGACTTGAATGGCGAGGAGAACGATCGGTGCCTCGCGATGAAGTCTGGCTTCTATCAACGGGCTGAAGGATGATGCGATGAAGTGGAAAGGTGATGTGAGTCGATGCTGTTGATGCTTGTGAGTGATTGATCGATTCTCGGGTATATTACTTGTTGCAGGATGTCGAGAGCGGGCGGAGGCGATGATGCGGGAGGATCGAGAGTGACAGAGAAGGAGCGAGGTAGAGAGAGGAGGAGGAGGAGAAACTGAAATGGATGTATAGGTGATTGGGAGAAGGAGTCGAGCAAGCGTCTGAACCGGTTCTCAAGTGAGTAAATGAGTCGCGACCATCTGGAAGCTAACGCGTGGGCGAGATACGGTGGAGAAGTGATCCGCCACATGCAGCTCGCCCAGAACAAAATGCCGAATAACGCCGTCACTCGTTCGCTGGCTACCTGTCGTCTTCACCTTTGTGATATCTTGGATGAATGTTACAAGAGTTATCAACATAGTTACTCGACCCAGACACGACTCACACCTCGTTCACCCCTCTCAGTCCCTTCCTAAAAGGCCACCGAGGCACGCTCAAAAACCACGCAGAGACTCGTCCGACTCCGTCTTTCAAAATGAAGCTCGTCAGGTGGGTGTTTTTGATGTATCCGTGGAAGAAGGAGGGAAGGAAGGAAGGAAGGAAGCGAGGACATCCATGGAGGGATGGGTGATGAGCTGCTGGACTTGGGAGATATCGTTGCAGGAAGGCGTCGGAAAAGAAGCACGAGGCGATATCTCGTGTCGTGTTGTCAGGTCGCGACATGTCGTCTCCATCTTTCCTCCATGGTCCTTTGGGATCGTGTACAAACGGAATCTTGTCTATCGACCGAATGCTGACTTGCTCCCTTCTCCTCATCGCAGATTCTTGATGAAGCTCAACAACGAGACGGTCACGATCGAGCTCAAGAACGGGACTGTCATTCATGGAACGATCACTTGTGAGTGTCTTGGCTCAGACGTAGATGCGCAATCAAGGAAAAGAGGAACGTCTGCTGACGTTGTTTTTGTCTTCCTCTTTTTTTTCATATCTTCGTTTATGTCTCTCGAAACCTCCCACTCGCATATTCTGCTCACACCACTCCATCCGATCGCGCACCAATCTTGAATGTCGTTTCCAATCACCAGCCGTCGACCCTCAAATGAACACTCACCTGAAATCTGTCAAGCTGACACTCCGATCCCAACCTTCCTCCCAACCGCCTCTCTCCCTCGACTCCATCGCTATCCGAGGAAACAACGTCCGATATTACATTCTACCCGACTCTCTACCTCTCGACACGTTGTTAGTGGACGACGCGCCTCGTGCGAAGAAGAGAAAGGATGGAGGGGCCGCCGCGAAGGCTGCGAGAGGTGCGCGAGGCGGACCGATCCGAGGTGGTGGAAGAGGTGGTGGCGGTAGGGGTGGACCAAGAGGTGGCGGTAGAGGACGAGGTTTCTAATCTGATTGGAAGAGAAGAGAGTATAAGAGCAATGTATTAGATGAGGAGAGTATTCCGGTGCGGGAGAGTGGGAGAGGCGAATAAGATGAGAAGAGGCGTTGATGCGTTTCGTTTCATATCATATCCGAACATGCTGTTCAAAAATGCACGCATCATGGCTGTAAAGATGGTGTTTGGCTACGTTTGTCTGGGCGGAAGCTGTGTACGAAGGGACATCGGGGCTGTTCACTGCGCTGACTGTTGATATGATGCTGCAACTTTTCCCTTGGCTGGGAGGCTGATGTCAGATGAAGATTTGCCTTTCGATTGCATTGAACGTCTCCCATACCCATCCTGGGCAATACCCGATTTTACCAATTCTAGGGTATCTATAACATTGAACTTTGCGCTCCCACGAAGGAGATACAAGATATCCCTAGCGCGAGTTTTTCTTCTTCTGCTTTTCCGATACTGAATGTTTGAGATCCAGCCCTAGTATCCCTTGACAGGATCGATCCTGTTGATAGGTTTTCCACCCTCTCTGATCCTCTTCACATTTGCCAAGAGCAGATCCGCACCAACCTCAAAGTATCCTTCGACACCTGACGACGTGTGCGGAGTGATGGTCACCAATGGATGGGTGTAAAGTGGGTGATTGTCCGGAAGAGGTTCGGGATCAGTCACGTCCAATGCCGCTCCGGAAAGGTTGTGCTTGAGAGCCTCCAGGAGGACCTCTGTTCCGGTTTGAGACGAGTTGAATCAGCTCAGTTCAGCAGCTCTGATAAACGTATCGCATAGTCAATGGGAAGGTGCAAACCCACCAGACTTGACAAGATCACCTCGACCGACATTGATGAAGATAGCGCCGTCCTTCAGCAAAGCTAATGGAGTTCTTCCTCGTCAGTTTCGCTACCTCGGTACATCCAAAGATGCGAAGTGTGAATTGCTTCTTTTGATCGCGTCACTCACCAAGGTGCTCGGCCTTGAGCATATTGGCGGTTTGAGGAGTCGAAGGCAGACTCGCAATGAGTATATCTGTCTGGCTTAAGAATGAGTTGAAAGATTCGGCATCTTTAGTTGAATAGTACCCCGTAGGGAATGATCCTGCAAAGCAAACAAAAACGGTCGTCAGTACACCGTGTCGTAGTCCGGCAGTAAGAGCTGGGATCGTTTCGGAGAAGACATACCATCCTTGTCACCAGTACCGGGGATGATGTACCCATCGTCATCGCTTCTCTCACCGCTGGAGTTGGCAGCGATGATGTTCACGTTGAAAGCCCTGAGGAGTCGAGCGGTCTCACGTGCAATGTGGCCATAACCCTATCAGATGCACGTTAGATGACAGGTGATCAGATGTGTCAGAGTTGAGCAACATGCCACCTACAAGTAGACCGGCAGTTTTGCCGTATAAAGATCGACCGTTGGTTCCCTGGGGAAGCTGAGGAACCTCTTTGATCCATTTTTGCTCTGTCTGTAAAGGATTGACCGATCAGCTACAGCTCCTGCGACCGATCATGGTCTCTCGACAAGAAAAGAACTGGTAGCACACTCACTCGAAGGTTGAAGGCTTGCAAGTAGAGATGTTGATACACTGATCCAAGCCGTTGTCAGTCCAGGGTCACAGAACATCAATGCCACAGGTCAGTCATCACTCACGATTGACGGTCTGTGCAATGATCCACTGAGGGATACTGAGCACGTGAATACCTATCAAAGGAGGATGTCAGCCTTCGCTCACAGACTGTGATGTGTTTCCCACTCACCAGAAGCACTGCAGATGGCAATGTGTTTTCTTGCCTTTTCGCTTTTCAGCGCAGGAGACTCGAGAGCCTTGTTTACTCCGGCTGCGCAAGGGTGTGGATGTCAGTGCTGAAGCTCAGTTTGGATGAGCATGGTCTCAGGAATAGACACTACGCCGAGGCGTCGATTGGGTGGCTACCTTCTACAGCCCCATGTCGTGGTCTCCGTCGATCACGACCGTGTGCGGTCCACAGACCGTACACAGGGAGCCACAGCCCGTCGAGACTCTCCTCCACCTCAAAAGGTCTCCATTCATTCCCGTCCGAGCATCGCCCACTCTCGGCATTCTTTACCGAAAAGACTCACCACTGGTCAACTGAACGACCTTTGTCCTCTTCACGTCCTCATAGACCAGGTTATCCGGTATTCCGAGAAAATTGCTGAACCATACATCTGCCTCTCTCGCAATCTCCTTGGAGACGACCCCGGATCCTGGTGGGACATGATGGACATGCTTGAAATGCGTTTTGACCTCTGCGAGTTTCTCGGGCGAGAGAGGACAGGTGATCACCAGATTTTCGAGATGAGGCGTCATCATTGCTCCGTTTGTTTGTTTTGAATATGTCCCCCAGGAGAGTGTGCGTGTGTGTGTGTGTGTGGAAAGGGACAGAAGAAACGGGACGGACTGTGTGTTTGTGATTGATCTTGGACTGAACCATCCTGATTTTTGTAAAGTTACATGTACAGTTAATCATGATGGCGCTTTATCTCGCCATATCGTATTCCCTGATCACCTCGGATCTGACCGATCACCTCGCGGGTCATTCGGGTCGGTCAAACGCGTCGGGCGGTCTTCGGATTCACTCTATCTGGGACACCTGAAAGCATCAACCGCAAACAAAGAAACTTCTCTCTCGAGGTGCTCAGGACAAGGACACACACCCATATGCATACCACAGACATGACCAATGCCTACCCCTGCGCCTCCTCGCCTCCATACGCGTTGCTCTTGTGTTTCGGTACAAAGTTGAACCCCTCATCCACCTTGCCCAAGAACATCTCCGATATCTTCACCCAATCACCACTGAACGGACTACTCAGCAGCGTCTCAAGCTCGCTTCTGCCTCTGTAAGCGGGAGGCCGTTCATTTAGCTTCGCGGGGAGTCGTTCGAGTAATCCTATGGGCACATATCGATGTTGGAAGGACAATGCTTCACAGAGGAATCGTCGGGTGGTGTTGATGCCTTGGGTGTCGGAGCCCCAGTGCGATAAGCCAAATTCCGCGTACTGTTCAAGGGTTTCTCATCAGCATCTTGACCTAATGACCATCACATTATTTTGTCGTATTCTACGCCCTACGCACCTTTCTGATACCTTCCAACCTCTCCGTCGCAGGGATGTCCCACTCTCGCCTCTCCTTGATCTCAGTAAAGATCCATGGTTTGATCAGAGCTCCTCTCGCAACCATGACACCATCGACACCGCTCTTCTCCATTTCCTCATAATATCCTTGGGCGGAGAAACAGTCACCATTACCGAAGATCGGGACAGGAGGCAGGTTGGCATCAGCCAGAGACTCTCGGAGGGTTGTGGCGCATTGCTTGATGTAGTCCCAGTCTGCCAGCTTGGAATATCGTTGTTGACGTGATCGGCCGTGCAACTATACAGTCGTCAGGTCCCAGCTCAGTATCGCATACGTAACTGCTCACAGTCAAAGCACCTGCTCCCCATTCTGATACAAATCGCGGAATGAGTTTGTGGGCATTGGGCTTGCCGTTTGCAACACCGGTACGCTGGATGGGGAGGGGCTGTCAGTGGGCAGTGTTTCGTTACAAAATGTTTTCGCTTGTAACGCACGAATTTGACAGTCAAGGGGACTGCAAGCAGATTTAGTCAAAGGGTCCCACATCTCGCATGCTACACTGCCACTCACTGTCTCCCAATGCTCTGTTCATTCCGACGAGAATCTTGCCCAACCGTCCAGGGGAGTCCATTACTTCGAGACCTTCCTGTCAGTAGAGATACCTCCTAGCCAAAGCTCAGGTGGGACTTACAAGCACTGCCCGCCCCCTGGTTGAAGACCAGATCGATTGGACATCCCTATAGAGCTTGATCAGTGGACGCACCTTGTGGGACGGAGGGCAACTCACGAGATTGATATCAACAAAGTCCACTCCGTCACCGATAGTCTTCTTGATCAGTTCCGCTGCGGGCACCATTCTGTTCGCATAGCCACCAGCGAGCTGAATACCGAACATCTTCTCCGACTCATGTCGTCGACATAATGCCCACTCGTCGTTTTGACCGAACACGAGGGGTTGGGCTAAAGCCATTTCAGACACGGTGATCGTCGCTCCATAGTCCACACAGAGACGTCGGAAGGGCTGCACGGGGTTTGTGAGCTTGTAGGCCCATCAAAAAGGAAGGAATTAAACAAGCTCACGAGATTTCCAACGGTAGTGAGTGGAGCAAGATATCTGCCACCTTCCCAGTTCAGCCTCTTCTTCTCTTCCGGTCTCATGGGCACGTCTAGAGCCTCATTCTCGCCAAGTACATAGCCTTTTGACTCCTCCACCTTCTCGACATTGATGGCGCTCTCCTCATTGTTTGCAGCTTGTTCATTCATGGCGTTCATCGCACTTTCCTCGTCCTCATTGACAATCAACGGTCTTTTAGGTTTCGAGGCAGTTTTGCTTTTCGGTTGATATAACGTGAATGGTTTTCCGGGGTCGGCGATCTCAAGATAAGCTCGAGAAAAGGGAAAATCGAACTGCAGCGAGGGGTCATGTTCCGGTTTGTCCTCTACACATCGCAGCGAGAACAAGACCGAGAGGAACACTTACTGCACTTCGTCTCAATTGATTGAGGACGTCGTTTTCAGGCCAATTTGTCTCTTTTCTTTTCCACATATCGTCGTCCTCACTGGTAGAGAAATGCAAGACCTCCCAGTCTCCCATTCTCGTTGATGGTCCGGCCTCGCTGGTCCGGTTTTCGCTGTGATCCACCTTCCTGATATGTCCACCCAGATATCGACACCTCCAACCAAATGGACAGTAACCCAAATCTTTCAGGACTGGACATGTCGTCGCCAGATCGATCTTGCTGCCCACTCGATCCTCTCCGCCAGCTCTCCTCTCGGGGTCAGCAACGTATGGAGATTCGCTGCTCAAAGCTGCCGCCGGGTTATAGGATACGTCGGAAGGTTTCACTTCGAAATATCCTTCCCAGCTATGAGCGAATCGACAATTGTCACCCCCTCCTCGATCACAGACGCCCGTGTTTTCCCACGCTCTGCACATTCGTACAGACGATTCTCTGATCACGGGGAAATGTCGTGCTTTGTTCTGTCCCTTCTTCTCCTTCTTGTTGGATTTCTGACGTTTGGCATCTCGAGCATCGGTAGAAGTACGACCTTCGGCAGCATCGTCAGGGTCTATATCGTTCAATTGAGCGGTGGAAGCGAGTTCGACGATTGGGGTTTGATTGATAAGGTATCTGCGCATAACAGACGCCCCATCAGCATTCTCCATCTATGTCGGTCAGCTTGGACGACGACTCACTCCGCCTTGATCGGAGCCTGACCTGATCGTTCAGGTCTCGCGGCGAGATTCGTCTCGGGACGAGGTGTCGCAGCAGGATCCTCAGAAGGGGACATGGAGGTGAGTCTTTCGATGAAGGCGTGTGGAGTCTACCTGCTCAAAGTCAGATGCAGTGCTGAGCACAAGATACCGCGGTCAGTATCGCTCACAGCAAGGAGCTGTCAACTTTTGAAAAGTGGAGGGAGAGCAGAAGCGTATTTACGTAATCAAATTTGGCTTGTACCCTTTCACCATCCCAAATGCGGTTGGTTCCACGTCCCTGGAGTAGAAACACCACCACATTCACCACTTTCACCACTTGATCCTTGTCCACCTCTTCACCTTCCATCTCTTTCCACATCGGCCTCTTCTCCCCTCTCCATATTCCTCTCTCTCTTCTTCACCGGCTTGGCTCCTCCCGTCAGTTGGAAACTCTGTCAAAATGGGTTGTAAGTGATCGCATCACCTCCCATGTAGAAGCACGCGATCTTTGTCGGGTGCTGATCTACCTGGTATCAACGATAGTCCGTTTCCTCGAGCTCGTGCGGCCCTTCATGACCATCCTTCCAGAGGTCACCGCTCCTGAAAAGAAGGTGAGTCCTGTCACTCTCTTTCTGACTGGGCTGCGACGTGCCTCAAATTCGCGTGCAGGGCGATACTGACCACCATATGCTCCACAGGTCATCTTCAACCACAAAATCCTTTGGACAGCTACTACTCTTCTCATCTTCCTAGTCTGTTCTCAGGTACCCCTCTACGGGATCATGTCTTCAGACTCCTCCGATCCTCTGTACTGGCTTCGAGCGATCCTCGCTTCCAACAGAGGTACCCTCATGGAGCTTGGTATCACCCCGATCGTCACTTCCGGAATGATCATGCAGCTCCTCGCTGGTGCTCAACTGATCGACGTCGATTTCAGTCTCAAGGATGATCGTGCCCTTTTCGGCGGTGCTCAGAAACGTGAGCGTGATCTATACCCTTTCGACACAATGCTGATGCGTGTCTTAGTCTTTGCCCTTATCATTGCCCTCGGTCAGGCTACCGTCTACGTCCTGACTGGTCTTTACGGTTCTCCCTCGTCCCTCGGTCCTGGTGTCTGTCTCCTCCTCATCCTTCAGCTCGTTTCCGCCTCGCTTATCGTCATCCTTCTTGATGAGCTCCTCACCAAGGGTTACGGTCTCGGATCTGGTATCTCCCTCTTCATTGCCACTAACATCTGCGAGTCGATCATCTGGAAGGCCTTCTCGCCCAACACCGTCAACACCGGTCGAGGACCCGAGTTCGAGGGTGCCATCATCGCTCTCTTCCACTTGCTCTTCACCTGGAATGACAAGACTCGAGCTCTCAAGGAGGCCTTCTACCGTGAAAGGTTGCCAAACATCATGAACCTCCTTGCGACCATTGCCGTCTTCGCTTTGGTCATTTACCTTCAAGGCTTCAGGATCGAGATTCCTATCAAGCACACCAAGATGAGAGGCCAGCGAGGCTCTTACCCCGTCAAGCTGTTCTACACTTCCAACATGCCCATCATGCTCGAGAGTGCTTTGACCAGCAACGTGTTCCTTATCAGTCAGATGCTCGCCTCCAGGTTCCCCGACAACTTCCTTGTCCGTCTTTTGGGTGTATGGGAGGTGAGTCGCCTCGCCATCATCAACTTATACAGTCACTTATCTTTTACCTTCGCAGCCCATGGAGGAAGTCCCTTCTCAACTCGGCGCCGTTTCCGGTATCGCTTACTACATGTCAGCTCCTCACTCCCTGACCAAGGCGATTCAGGACCCCTTCCACACCGTCGTCTACATTACCTTCATCGTCACTGCTTGTGCCATCTTCTCTAAGACCTGGATCGAGGTTTCCGGCTCCGGACCCCGAGACGTCGCCAAGCAACTCAAGGACCAAAATATGACTCTTGCCGGTCACCGAGAAGCTTCTATCTACAAGGAGCTCAAGAGGGTCATCCCTACCGCTGCCGCTTTCGGTGGTGCTACTCTCGGTTTGCTCTCCGTCGTTGCGGATATGATGGGCGCTCTCGGAAGCGGTACTGGTATCCTGATGGCCACTACCATCATCTACGGATGTGAGTGTGAATTATACTACTTGAATCGATGAAGCTGACGTAATCCATTCAACAGACTTCGAGCTCGGTGTCAAGGAGAACTCCGGCATGGAGGCTGCTGGCTTGGGCGACTTGCTCTTCTAAGCCTCGGGAGGATCGATTGGGCTTCTATGCCACTGAGCTCAGGTCTTTCCCGTGTCTCTCGGAGGAGATCCGGGAGGTTGTTCGACGGCGGTAGTAGTAAGTATGTCAGTAGCGGAGGTATGGGATGGGAGCGCATTGGTGGTGTAAGGGAATGGAGGCGCGGAGGGTAATGGCAAGGTCTAGCATTCATTGTTCTGATCATGACCCAAAAAATGAACATATTGCATCGAGTGCAATGGTGTTGTCAACGTGCCCTCTAATTCTATCCTCAAGTCTTTTCAGTCCATTCAGGCCGCATTGCTCACTCCTCATGAGAAGACCGTTACTGATGAGCAAGACGTATATTGGTGCAAATGCATATGCTGAATAGTGGACTGCTCGTGCTCGCTTGTCTGCCTTGCGTAACTTGCAAAGACGTCGATGAAAGGCTCGACAGGGCTCATACCCATCTTATCGGAGCTTTCCTCGCTCCCTGCCCAACCTCGTCCCCACCCACATAAAACCTTTGCAAAGCCTTCGGCAGATCCAAACCCGTATAGACGATTTCTCCAGCTTCTATCTCTTCGTATTTCAATCCATTCTCCAGCAACGCAACTAACAATCGCGGTATGGCCGCTGCTGTCCCGTTCAGTGTGTGGGCGAAAGGCATAGGACCGGAATGTGTCTCTGTGGGTGAGAGAGGGGTCGGTCGATAGGTGATGTTGAGTCGACGCGATTGATAGTCGGTACAATTTGATGTGGAAGATATCTGAAAAGGTGGTGGTCTGTGGATTAGCAGGATTCTCATCGGATCCGTCGCTGAGTGGGACGTTGTCTGGAAAGAAGGGAACCCTAAGGGATATCTCTCGAGGGAAGCAAAGACGACTACTTTCTCCGTCAAGACTCACCTCGCCCCATTTCCCTCTTCCTGGCATCCACGCCTCCATATCGTATTTCCTTTGCGCGCTAGCTCCCAGCTCCTCTGTCGGCATGTCGAGCACTCTGCAGTTCAAGCCCACTAGTATCAGCTCTACGTTTGACATGCGTGTGACACAGACGTCTCTGCTAGACGCAGAACTCGCACACACCTTACAGTCAACCCTAAACCTTGCGCAATCTCCTTCTGGACTTCTCTCAGACTCTCCATCATACTCTCCGACTCGACCTCGGTACTGACCACGAACAATTCGACTTTCGTGAACTGATGTACTCTGTACAGTCCTCTCGTATCTGCTCCTCTTGCACCTGCCTCTGCTCTGAACGCCCTTCCTATGCCGACTACCTTCCTCGGTAACGTCTCCCGAGTCAACAATCTATCTGCGAACATTCCCGCTAGAGGTATTTCTGACGTTCCTGCCAGACACAGTTGTGGTGAGTTGGCATCGTTCGATTGGATATGATAAATCTGAGAAGAAGGGTTTGTCGCCGAATCTCTCGGCTGGAATCCACATCTCCAAGCGATATCCGTCTTGATCACGTCTGGCGGAGACACAGGCGTGAACCCATGTCGAATAGCTATCGATAGGGCATAGTTGACCAGCGCTTGTTCGAGAAGCGACAGTGTGCCTTTCAGATACGGCCATGAGCTTCCTGACGTCGTGGTCGAAGCTTCGTTATCGAGCAGATCGAAGTGATTCGCGAAGTTCACATGGTCTCGATGAGGATCGGTCACCATCTCTTCAGCAGAGAAAATTGATGTTGATGTTAGGGATTGAGAATGAGGTCCGAACGTCTCAAGGACCATGGCGTTCTCTTCTGGTCCGATCGGTGATGAAGGATGTGAGAAATTCGGTAATGTCAATCCTAGATCCAACAGTTCATTCTCCGTCTCCGTCAATGTGGTCTCATATTCTTTCACTCGGATCTTCAGTTTTTTCGCCTGTCGTTTCGTCTCTTCCACATCCCCCAGTCCCGTACGTATGAGCGATCCGATCTCTCTTTGTTTCCCGCGGATCGTGTTCAGCTTCTGTAAGAGCAACAATTGCGTTTCGCGCAGTCGGGAAAGGTGGGCCAGATGGTCGGGTGGAAGTGGAGATGCACGACGAATGGCGTTTAATGTCGTGTATGCGGGGTGGGCGAGGAGGCGGTTGTAGTCTAGTCGAGGTTTAGGGAGCGTCGAAGGTGGGGTAGGAGGTGCGCTTGATTTGGAATTGTGGGATGCAGACGGACTAGGACTGGCGGTGGGAGTGGAAGGCGGTTGAGGAGGAGCGGGCGGTCGAAGGTTGAGTAACGATTTCAGTGGAACCTGTGATGCATAGTTGCGTACCGCTTGGACAAGGTCAGCTTACATCATAGGGGTTGCGGCCAGCTTTTCAAAGCGTATTCCCAAGTGCTGAAACGGTTGGGCGATCACAACTCACCACCCGCTCTGACAGCTCGCATATCGATCGACCGGGCGAGCTATGTTCGGTCGTATCGATCAAGTTCTGGTTATATTACGGTAATATCCAGGAGTGGGCCTTGAGATGCTGAGAGAAACCTGCAGTGAGGGGATAGGGGATGGAGCCAGTATGTACTAGATCCTAAGCCAAGCGACCAGACGATCTTTCAATCGTGACTTGCATCAACGACTGGATGATCCGAACATGAAATCGTTGATTTTGTTACTGCGGTGTCCGGAGAAATACGCGATCGAGATCCGGAACCTGAATTTGGCTCTGGCCGAGCATGGCAAGTTGCCAGAAATATTGTGGTAAGCGATACCATGAACCACAGTATCATGTTTCAAGCGTGACGAGCGCCTCATCAGACAAGAAGATACCCGGTCGTGTGGATGGGCATGACTAGATATATGCGTGACAACAGAAGAAGGTGATCATGGAAAAGGTCGGCATAACTTACAGCAAAAGGTGCTACCACAGGTTGGAATCTTTCGCATCCTATCGACCTCTGCCTCTGTGTCGGCGATTGCTTCCCGTGCAAATGGCATCGGACGGATAAAGCAAACTGTGATGTGGGTCAAGTATCTATGTGCACCTGTATCTCAAGACAGGAAGTAATGGCGGTCTTCACGCCTGGTGAGCACTACAGGGAGCCCCAGTCGATGGGGAGTAGTGAATCGCGTTTGGCATTTCCATAACTATTGAAAGACGAGACCAGCCGGATTGTCTTTGAGACTCGATGCTCACAAGCGTGAAGCAGGAGACATAGCTGTCCCGTTCCAGCATATCTGAGACGGCTCCCTTGGTCACCGGAGCAGAAGGTCACCTACGAAATGCGATAGCTGACCTGATCACCCTACAGCAACCAAGCTTACTTATGGTCCTCGGCTGACTAAAGGGTGAGCTGACGTCCTGAGCTCTCTGAAGACACGCGCATTGACAGCAGTCTACCCTGCTTTCTCTCTCTTCTTTCCGGGTGAGAGTATGTATACGCCACTGCGGTGGACGATCGTAGGCCTAGAAATCTAGATAAATCTCAGGCAGTATGGAACTCGTATGGTATCTTCATTCCGCATTCCCCCTGAATGATCATATAGACCGCTGAGGGAAAGCCCTGAGCAGATTTACTAGCTGAGAACAGAAAGAGCTGAATGATTATTGGAGGGTCTAGCTTACCGGACTGTCTTTACAATGAGGGGACTCGCTAATGAATGGGCGATGACTCGAGCCCACACATATTATCCCTGCGTGCGAGATGAGTGAACTTGAACAATGTTGATCTCATTGCTGACTGGCACTCAGTCTGGTGCTTTGCCATCCTATGAGGCCCCTCCTTGGAGGCTGGCTTAGCTCTACCTGCCTCTCATGATCCGCGCGAGCGGACCGGCCACGCTACCTGTAAGCCTTTCAGCCAGTGTTCGTTGACGGGTCCACCTCCAGATTCCCACTCCCTTTACGAGGGACAACGTTCCACATGTACATAGCACTCTGTCCTCAGCATTCCTGGTAGAGGGACACGGTATTCTGGCAGAAGCATCGTGAGCTCGAACTATTTTGCCGATGCGAAGTGATCGGGCTTTATGTGTTCCCTTCCGGCCTGGCGAGAGTGTTTCACCAGCGTGGCGATCCTGCTGGAGCATACTGCCCAACAGGGCGACGCTGATCAAGTCCTTGGGAGGACTTGAAGCGAATGCATTCGTCATCGTAATCAAGTGGCTCTGGTGATTCGCGTTCATACTCAACGTGCTGTATCACCCATATTGCGTCGAGTGTCCATACGAGTATCCATCATTCTTGGCCAAAAACACGATCAGCGACGACGGAAGCAAATCCTCCGGTTAGAACCGCCACCTTGCAAAGTTGCATTCTGAAAAAAGTTGATCGTCCTCCACTTTGATTGAGCCTTTGCTACTTGCAATTTGTTGATTCGTTGTATCTGACTGCCAAGTGCATCCCTTCTGTCCTGACTCTTCTTGACAAGTCGGCGGTCCATATCAAGATGGACGCTCTCTTAGCTGCTGCTGGACCACTACCTTCCAAATCGAAACAATCGAGTCGAAAACCGCCTGTATCCTCACATCAGACCGTTCCTCGAGGTAACGGGAAAGCGCCCATCGATCCATCGACACATTCCATCCTCCCCTCCACCCGATTACCCTCCTCGTTCCATGCCTCCACGCTCCCATCAGGATCGGGCACGGCACCCATCCGACCAGATGCGTCGATAGCGAGGATAGGGGATAAGAAGCTCCGCGCGAAGATCTCTCGACTGGACGTGGGGAACAAGAGAGCGAGA
Source organism: Kwoniella newhampshirensis (assembly GCF_039105145.1). Taxonomy (NCBI): domain Eukaryota; kingdom Fungi; phylum Basidiomycota; class Tremellomycetes; order Tremellales; family Cryptococcaceae; genus Kwoniella; species Kwoniella newhampshirensis. The sequence continues at coordinate 1,703,476 of NC_089955.1, read as the reverse complement.
CAGGAGAGAGAAGACGTGAATGAATGGTTGAACAAGGCCGTGTCGGGTGGGAACGGCGGGATCGAAGTGGACGAAGAGGAAGGAGAAAGAACGTGGAGAGTGAGACAGAAGGATATCGTTCAAGAAGTAGGAGTAGGGGCGAGGGGAAAGAAGTTCGACCTGAAAATGCAAGACATGGGGACGTACAAGGTCGACTATACGAGGAATGGAAGGTGAGTCTGAGATTCGAAACGATCCAACAAGTAGAACGGACCCGAAGACGAATACTGGCGCTGATGATGTTCTATTTCCGTAGACACCTGGCAATAGCTTCGTCAAAGGGTCACATAGCGACTTTCGACTGGCAAGCTGGAAAACTACATTCAGAAATCCAACTGAAGGAATCAATAAGAGATATCAAGTTCTTGCATTCCGAAGCGTTCTATGCGGTGGCCCAGAAGAAATATGTCTTCATCTACGATCAGGATGGCGTAGAATTACAGTGAGTGATTGTCATAGTTTGAGCTGTTAGTGGCTGATGCCCAATTGACCTATCAGTAAGCTGAAACAGCACATCGATCCCACGCATATGGAGTTCCTGCCATATCACTATCTCTTGACTACAGTGGTGCGCAAAATTGTCTCTCGCTCACACAGTTCTACACAGCTGATACGGTCCATTGGCAGGGCCACGCCGGATACCTCAAATACCACGACACATCGACTGGTGTCATGCTTACACAGATCCCTACCCATCTCGGTTCCCCCCACTCCATGGCCCAAAACCCTCACTCTGCGATCATCCATCTCGGTCACTCAAACGGAACCATGACGCTCTGGTCACCCAACATGACCACACCTCACGTCAAACTCCTTGCACATCGAGGGCCGGTGAATGGAATCGCCGTTGATCCTAGCGAAACCAGCGCTGGTCGATACGTGGCCACGAGCGGAATGGACGGTACTGTCAAGATCTGGGACGGGAGAATGTGGGGAAAGGAAGTCCGAGGTTGGAAGGTCAGAAATCAGATCACGACTCTTGGTTATTCGGGCATGGGAATGTTGAGTGTTGGGGGGAAATCCGGCGTGACGATCTATCGAGATCTACAGAAAGATACCCATCACACACCGACACCTTATCTGACCTTACCTATGCCGAGCTTGACGACCTCTTCGACGAGATTCTGTCCTTTCGACGATATCCTCTGTGTAGGACACGAGAGAGGGATATCCTCGTTGTTGGTCCCCGGAGCTGGAGAGGCCAACTTTGATTCAGCAGAAGCGGATGTGTTCGAGACCTACTCACGAAGGAGAGAGAGAGAGGTCAGAGGCGTACTGGAGAAGATCAGACCGGAACTCATCACGCTCGATACCGACTTCTTGGGGCATGTCAACGAAGGTAGAGGAGGAGAAACGTTTGAAGAGAGAGAAGCTAGGAGTTTCAGACAATTGGGCCGATTGGAAAGATTACGAGCGACGGGTAAAGCGGATGAACCGGGTCAAGGAGGTCCGGAAGATGGGGATGAAGACCAGGTAGTGGGAGATGATGTTAATGCAGGTGAAGGTGTGGGTAAGAAGGAGAAGGAGAAGAGGAAGATGAAGGGTAGAAATGGGTCTACAAAGAGATATCTTAGGAAGAAGGCGAAGAAGAACATTGTGGATAACTCTTTGGTGAGTGATGTCCCCGTGCTCGTGCAACCTCCGACCCTAGTTGCAGTGTCATCAATCACGCACGAGACCAGGAACATGTCGATGTCGCCCTTCTGACGTGCACTGACCTCGAATTCCCTTTCTCTCTCACAAATAGCTCGCCATGCAAGCCAAGGTCGCCGCGCAGAGAAAGGCAGAGGACACCAGGAGAAAGGTCCAGAGTGGTGAGATCGTCAAAGAGACAGGAGCTTTGGCCAGGTTCGGATAGCTTCGGTGTCACGTCAAGCTGTAGATTTGCATGTATCATTGCATGGATGTATAATAGATCATAGCGGTTTGGTGAGGTTGCGGAGATTTCGGTCTTCGCTGTCAGTTCGTGAGACCCACTGGGAGAATATGATGCGGTCACGCTTTGTTATACACACCCCACTGACTGGCCTACTCAGTGGGAGAGTCAACGAGCTGAGAAGGTAGGATCGTGGGCAAGAAGACACTATCGTGTGTATATCCTGCTTCGTGTGTGTATCCTGCTCGTGCGACTGCAACCATTTGGTGTTTTTATATAGAACACTGCATCGTCGCAGACATCAAATAAAGGTAGCGAAAACGAATTGGGTACGACAAAAAGGTATGGAGAGAAGAATATGTGTCACTACTACGGAACCAAAGTCTCTAACAGACGACCATGAACCGCTTAAACCTCCTGAGAAGCCTTGGCCTTTCCCTTGGTCTGCGAGACAAGCGACATTATCAGTACACTTGCAACATGAACAAGAGGGAGAAAAAAAGGTCGCTCACCTTGGCGGGGAGGAGCTCGGCCATGATGTGAGGAAGGACACCACCTTGAGAGATGACGACGGAGCCCAAAAGCTTGTTAAGCTCCTCGTCGTTTCGGACGGCGAGTTGCAAGTGTCGGGGAACAATACGAGACTTCTTGTTGTCTCGGGCAGCGTTACCGGCAAGCTCGAGGATCTCAGCGGCGAGGTCTGAAAGGATATGATCAGCATGATGATCAAAGGTTACACATGAAAAATGATCAGACTCACACTCAAGGACGGCAGCGAGGTAGACGGGGGCACCGGAACCGACTCGTTGAGCGTAGTTGCCCTTCTTGAGGAGTCGGTGGATACGACCGACGGGGACTGGATGGGCATCGATCAGTACATCGGATACGAAGTGTGACAGACCAAGAGATGACTCACATTGAAGACCGGCCTTGGATGATCGAGAAGAAGACTTGACGTCGGAAGAGGACTTGCCCTTGCCACCGGAAGACATTGTGAATGAGTTTGTTTGGGTTTGAGGGGGGTTGAGGTGTTAAGAAACGGTGAAGGTTCGGTTGGATCTGCTTTGGTTGATTTGTTGTGTGGATGAGGGAAGAAAAGAGGGAGGTAGGAAGAAAAGGATGAGGGGTATTTAAATGGTATCGAAAGGGAAAACGACCAGAGATGCGAGTGTGTACCAACAGGCAGATGGCTCAATCTCCTCCCTGTCTACTACCGTGTTGCACCATACAAGACGCGCCCCACTCTGTACGCATCACCACTTTGCGACATGCCAGGGGCGGGCACACCAGGGGGGGAAAGCCTTGTGAAATCCCTTGTTGTCATGATTTCACCCCGAGGATAAATCGTGACGTTGTGAGTTACAACGATTTATCTTGTGATGTCAGTGATTCGGCGTTTTAAATTGCCAATCTTACCCCAAATCGTGATGTCACAAGCTACCAGTTGTTACGCGTCTGATGGGAAAAACAACCAATCTTTCCTCCTCCCCTTATCCCATCATCACTTTCAGTTCACTTTTACCCTGACCCTACGCACATCACGAGTTGACACCGTACCCAGTCCCAGCCATACCACCCTTTTGCCTGTTGCTTACATCCCCCGCTTTGCACACTATCATCCATTTATAAAGCATCTATCCATTTCACGTCGTATCTTTTCTCTTCCCTTCATCCCACAAACAAATCAAAGTCATCTTTCACACACTTTCAATCTCTCAAACACCCAACCACCACCCAACAAACACCAAACTCTTTCACAATGGCTCCCAAGTCCGTCGCTTCCAAGGCTCCCGCTTCTCAAGCCTCCAAGGCTCCCGCCGCTGCCTCCAAGGCCCCTGCTAAGGTGAGTTGTCTTCCAAGCTCAGCTCGACTCGCCTTCGAACTCATCCTGACTGGTACCTTTTGATCTTTCCAGGCCGCCAAGACCTCTGCTGCCCCCAAAGACGGTTCTAAGAAGAGGTCCAAGAAGAGGGTCGAGTCTTACTCTTCGTACATCTACAAGGTCCTCAAGCAGGTCCACCCCGACACTGGTATCTCGTAAGTCATCATGCGTCCGATCCTTCTCATCGAGCTTCAGCTTATGCCCAATCCCTCTTACAGCAACAAGGCCATGGCCATCCTCAACTCTTTCGTCTCTGATATCTTCGAGCGAATCGCTTCCGAGGCTTCCAAGCTCGCTTCTTACAACCACCGATCTACCATCTCTTCTCGAGAGATCCAGACCTCGGTCCGACTTATCCTTCCGTGAGTAGATCTCCCTCCCGTACACCTTTCTTTGTGATGGTTACTGATTCTTCCTCTTCTGTCATGTAGCGGAGAGCTTTCCAAGCACGCCATCTCTGAGGGTACCAAGGCCGTCACCAAGTACTCTTCCTCCAAGTAAACGGTGGTCGTGGGTTTTCACGGTTGGGTCGTCACGATGTTCTCCTTTATATACTTCTTTGTACAGTGTGCTTTCTCCCATCTCTAGATAGATTCGAGAGAGTATCACCTACCTTTTTAACATACTTCGTCTTCGCTAGTTCCTTGACATGAATGTCCTGTTTCGATATCAAGTAACTCGTCTGCTGCAAGTTGCATTTCTGGGTCTTGGTGTCTGCTTCTCTTGTTGGATTTGAACATGCTTGACACACGTTGATGAACTCGCACGTATCTATCTCGTCCATGTTGCCAACGGCACTGCTCGGTGATGCCCCTCTACGACGCGCCGAGCCCAAGTGGCACCACCCATTTGAGGCTTCGTTGTTTTCACTGGTTGTTGCATCGAAAGCACAAAGAGCAGAGCTGGTCACGTATGCACGAGTGAACGCTGATACAAGTCGTGTGCATGAGAAATAATAAGTATAATCTAACAGTGGTTCGAGCGATGCACAATTCCAGGTTTCAACAGAGATTCGTCCGTTTCGGTGGCAGTAACATTCAATCAACTCGAGCAGAATAACCATAACTTCAGATATCGCAGATGAGCCTCGTCGTTCCTTCTAATATTATGACTTGGTGATTAGCTGGCGTGCGAGATGGTTCAGCCTTCTCCGGATGAGCACACGGCAAGAAGATGAGCCATCGGTGGTGCGGATAGGACCTAGATTTAAATCCAATTGTAACTTACTGTTCAGTGATTGGGCTTGTGATAAACTCCAGTCATCAGGAATGATCAAGCCGTTCACATAAATGGACACACTGGGTGTGATACACTTCAAAAACTAGAGAAAGGTCAGGTGGCTGAAGTGGTATCTTAAGGCAAGTATGATCTCGAGTAGGGCATTACATGTATCAAGTCTGAGATTCTCTTGGACGCACCTCCCATTTTTATCAGAGCTCGATCTTCCTTGATACAACGTTACTGTTGTCGTCGTTGACCATAGTATTCGCATCGACAGCTGTCCTCTTTCATCACCCGTTTGGCAGTCTTGGTTATCGTCCCGATCAAAACCACAATTCATCAAGATCCATGGGCTTGGCTTCATCTGCAACTCCTGAGATATGGGAGACAGGCGCGATCTACAGTAACTTAAGTTAGACCTTCTTGGCCAGAGCCAAATGTCTGCCAATTCTTGACCAAACTTGACTTTCCAGCCGTGCTCTTGTCATTGCGCGGTGCTCATCTGGCATGCATGCTCGTCATGCTCAGCGTTAGTTTGGCTGTACCCGCCTCCTTCTTGTATACCCGTGTGTTCATTCACGATATGCCTACTGACCAAGTGGATTGACAGACGCAAATTCACGACATGAGGTGATTTACATGTAACTCACTCTTATTTCCACAGTCCACACGGCACAAGACCATTCATCCTGCTCGTACGTATTTAACCTCTCAATGGCCTTGACTTATCACACTGCGAAAAATCGACTGACGTTCCCATATCATAGTCCAATGAACTTACAGGTCCGTGCGCTTCTCTGTATGTCTTACGTCACGGACTCGCTCCTCCATTCCGTTTCCCACTTTACTGGGGGTCCGTGCGTTCATCTCATTGTACTAGGTTCACTCAGCTCAGAGATCCCACTACATATATACATGTATATAGGCTGGAGGGTCGCGCTCATTCCAGCTTCTTCTTTTTCTTCCTCTCCTCCATTCGGCTCCCATAACATTTGATGAATCCCGTCTCTTCCGCCAATTCTATCCCTCGAGACCCCTTTGTTCCTCCAAAGTCTACTCACTCGAGCACCTGGTGATAATGGCCGGTAAACGTGGACCTCCCTCGAAGGAAAGGCAGGTCGGCGGCGCACGAGCCATCAAAGCTGGTCTGGTCTGTGAGTTCCTCGCGCTCTATGCTGTGGGCCCCGTGTGAAGGTGATGGGAGATCTGGGCTCTCTGACAGTCCTCCTTGTACAAGACCTGACTTCACGCTCTGAGATCTCTCAAGGCTCCCTGATGAACGGACCACGCAATCTACTGGGATAGTCTGATCGATCGCTGACCCGAGCCTCGGTATAGTCCCCGTCGGTCGAATCTTTCGCAAGTTGAAACAAGGTAGATACGCGCAAAGAATCGCCACCAAGACACCTGTCTACATGGGTAGGCTTCTGTCATGGTTCAATATTTCCCTCTCGGCCAGCATGGACCATCGAGGGCCGAAGGAGTTTGGTCCAAAGCTGACAGTGTTGTGGTGTAGCCGCCGTCATGGAGTATCTCACTGCTGAGGTCTTGGAGTTGGCCGGTAATGCAGCCAGGGACAGTAAGTAAACCCGGTAGCTGTGATCTTCAGGTCTCACATCCGCCTGAAGCGGCTGCGCACTATTCCTCGCTCATCTGCAGCACGATCAATCCAACATTACTGGAACAAAACCGCTGATGTCTTGAGTCAATTCATCGCAGACAAGAAATCCCGCATCACCCCTCGCCACCTCCAACTGGCTATTCGAAACGACGAAGAATTCAATCATCTGCTCAAGAACACCACCATATCCCAAGGCGGCGTCCTGCCTTTCATCATGCAGGAGCTTCTTCCACAGAACAGCAAGAAAGGCAAGAAAGGCAAGAAAGGCACTCAGTCGAGCGGCACCACAGCATCAAAAGCTATTGGACACAGCCTTGAGAGTGAGTGAGCAAGGTAGTTTCGGAATTTAGGTTGACTACTGATACCATCGATCTTCAGACTGAGTGACCATGAACACCTGTCATGAACCGCCGAGACGTATTATAAAACAGCCACGTAGAGAGCACCACGATGGAAACCGGCTTCACGAGAAGCTATGATGGAAAAAAAGGACAATTCAAAAGACCGATATGACCCTCACGACGTCACGACCATCCGACCAGAAGACAACATGTACCAGAACACCAATTTGTCGATTTGTGTATGTCTGAGATTGTATTACATGATCAACTCTTTGAGGGTCATCTTGTACATTGTGAACGAGAGAGCGGGCAAGCATGTATTGAGATTCGTCATGTCCAATTGATAACTTAGTCTACACATATCTGCTCGCAGCAAACTAATCGAGTGCCACAAAACTAGCTCTCGCAGCGGTATGATCGACCTTCGGACGACCGATCACATTAGCACGCAAGAGCTCGAGCATCAAGTGCACAGAACGATCCGAGCGCCTTCAGCAATGCGGACCATGCGCTGTGCATAACTCTGGCTCAAACGCAGGTCTGCCACAGAGATTGAGCAGCAAGACAGTGCTGATGATGCCACATTAGACCTCTAGTATACGACGCGTCGACACGCGACTGCCTTCTGTACATTTCAGCCAAGTTCCGTCTCTCTTCTCCCCCCCCCTTTGTAATTCCCACATTCGCGATCCCCGCATCGATCATGCATCCCTGTGTGCGTCGATGATATCTGGCACCATGCAAACAAGAGAGCTCTTCAACCTTCAACCCTGAAGGACAACAAGGAAATCAAGGTGAAAACATCGTGCAGCAAAAGAAAAACGCCGCGGCGATAGATTACGATTGATGGACTGATTCAGATCACGTGCAAATCGTGATTCCCGGATCACCAACCCCCGGTTGATCTCTGATCTTTTCGAGAGATACCGCCGTAAACACGAAAACAGGCGAGTGAAGCAGGGTGTGTGTGATTGTGTGATTGTGATGGGTCACCGTGGTGTTTTGTTATGCACCTAGTCCAATCGTCATCACCCTGCTGGTGAGATCGTAGTCGTTACACTTATAAATCCCACACTCTGATTACTTTCTTCTCTCTTCCTTCCTTCTTCATCCACAAAGTCACTTCGTACACACTCTCTCTCTCTTCTCAAACCGAACCCCAAACCAAATTCACAATGGCCCGAACAAAGCAGACCGCTCGAAAGTCCACCGGTGGTAAAGCCCCCCGAAAGCAGCGTGAGTATCCCACCTTGCATCCTCCGTCATCAACATCATGATCGTCCATCATGCTGATCGTTGCTTGTCATGTATCCAGTCGCTACCAAGGCTGCCAGGAAGCAGACCACTGCCTCTGCCGCTGGTGGTGTCAAGAAGCCCCACAGGTACAGGCCCGGTACTGTCGCCCTCCGAGAGATCCGACGATACCAGAAGTGAGTTGAACTATCCATCACATTCGATCGTCGGATCAACCGTATTGAGATTCCGCTCTGCTTGTTAGGTCCACCGAGCTCCTCATCAGGAAGCTCCCCTTCCAACGACTCGTCCGTGAAATCGCCCAGGACTTCAAGACCGACCTCCGATTCCAGTCCTCCGCCGTCTTGGCTCTCCAAGAGGCTTCCGAGGCTTACCTCGTCTCCCTCTTCGAGGACACCAACTTGGCCGCCATCCACGCCAAGCGAGTCACCATCCAGCCCAAGGACCTTCAGCTCGCCCGACGACTCCGAGGCGAGAGGTCTTAAGCGATCAATATCAATCATCTCTGACACAAGGAAGATATCGGTTGGATGGGATTAGGGGTTGGGAAGGGAGTGGATGGATGGATGTTGCTTCGTTACCTTCGATTTGCTTTACCATTTTTTATTTACTAGTGCCGGCTTTTTTGAGGAGGGAGAGTGTGTGATGCAGCCTGGCCATGTCTCTTTACGTCGTGATCGCTGCACTGCTGCGTGGTGCCGCTGTCCCTTCCCACACCACGATCAATGCTTGAAAAAAAAAACAATGGATGCCCTTCAGGTCAATGTCGAGCTGTGTGCAGCGAGATCCATTACAAACCTTTTGTAATTCCCGATTAGAAAGGACCCTCCCAAATGGTCGAATTTGCTTCCGTCACCCCTGTCCGAACATTGAATGCTTTCGACGCGCTCTTTTGTCATTCAAACATTTCAAGCATCCACGGTAGTTGGGTTTACTGCTCACTATCCATCCCCACTCATTCGCGTCACCTCCCGCGAACACACCCTCTCCACTCTCGCAACGCACCATGTCGCGTGCTGCTCCACCCCCCAATCCCTCGTCCTCCTCGCGTCCCATCGCTCCCATCCCAAATCACTCTTCTCACCACCCGTCGCACGCCGCATCTCATCAACAATCTCGTTTGACGCAATATCATCCTGCCCCGATCGAACTGCATACAGGTCCCCGGAATCGACTCTTCCTAGCCATCCGATCGACGGTTGACGAAGAGATCGATTGGGCTCTCCCTCGATTGGTCGTCGCGAGCTTCGATCAGCCAGAAGCATTCAAGCTTGAAACGTGGGTCGACAGTGTCAGTGCTCTGAAAGAATGGCCTGAACGATGGGCAGAAGGGCTAGAGAAGGAGGCCGCCATGGCAGAGCTACGAGCAGGGAATCTCGCAACTCCTCCTGCTGAGCATGAGCATGATGTGGATGGAGAGTCAGTCGTGGTCGTCGGTGACGGCGAACCGTCAAGCAAAAGACGTAAACTTGTCAAAGAAGCATTGGGTGCCATGCCCGAATGGACCAACGATCCCGTCGTCGAATCACGGGCTACCAACTCCCTTCTGATCCTTCGAAATGCTTCCTTCACGACCTCCAATGCGAAGATCATCTGTCGAACGACATTCCTCTCGTTCCTAGACAGGTTCTTCTCCCTTCCCATTTCATGCCTACTCGAAGTGATGCTTCGTACTCCGGAACCCGTCCAACATATCCTCACGATAGTCCAGTCTATCTTCCCTCACCTCATACGCATACCTTCCACCGAGGTCACCAGGATCTTCGGAGGGGTCTTCCCCAAACTGTTGGTCGAAACGCGAGATCAAGGAATGATGAACCATCTGCTCCCACTGGTAATCAGCGGAATGACTATCCCAAACCTTCCTTCACCTCCTGCGGAACTTGTCACTCATCTCTTCCGCCAACTTGTTCTACGACCGAACCCAGCTATTCTCGAACTCACTCTCGACCTATTGATCTCGCTCACTCATAACGCAACTCACGCAAAGATAATACTTTCTCAATCCGACTTCCCAGCGCATCTCAGATCATTAGTCGCACTGCTGACGTATGGTGGCCAAATGAAAAATATATACTGGAACGCAGATACCGCGGTCAGAGGTGTGGTGTACAGGAATCCGGCCGGTGATGCTGTACGTGCAGAATACGCTAGTAGAAGGAGAGCTATGGAGAGGGAGGTGGCTCAAAAGAACATGGAGGTGTTTGGCGGGCGAGGTGTGCTGGGTGCAGTCGGGGATAAACCTCCAGCCATGAGTGATGTGGTGAAGAAGAAGCTGTATGCAATGCGAGAGCCTGCAAGGTCGATACAATGGTAAGTACGATACGTGGAAAGCTGTACCTGTCCAAGCAAATGGCTGATGAAGGTCTAACCCCTCCCGTAGGATGCACGAGACCTTTGTCTACTCATCAACATCTCAACTCCTCCAAGTCACATTCTGGCATGCCTACCGTGATTTCTTCCAGAATCCTTCAACAGTCGAAGCGCTGCTTAGCGCGTCGGAGGTGATCAAGAACGTTACGATAGCCTTCCCTGGAGCTTCTGCGAAGATTTGGCAGGATGAGATGGGCAACCAGAAATTTGTGATTGCGGGAATGGGATTCAGAAAGAGTTCCGGTGAGTTGTGCACCTCAGTATGATACTGGGAGAAGGCTGACGTTTCCCTCGTTCCTCTTAGACGACGAAGATCGATTTGCCTGTCTTTGGCGTGGATGTCAACACCCTTCGGGCTGTAAAAACCCTGATCAAGTCTTATCGCATATCCAGTCGACGCACTTGCCCTCCACTCATCAGCCGTTATCATGCCAATGGGCGAGATGCAATCACACCCCTTTCACCCTGTCTCATCTGTTGACCCATCTGCCCCTCCTTCACCCTGCTCCTGTGCCCGAACTGGTCATGTCTCATCCTTCCGTGACTGAGATATCACTTTCACAACCGCTGATCACCGATCGACCTCCTCCGCCACTTCCCGAGTCGGCAAGACTGTATACGTTAGGTCAAACGACCCCCCTCGATCATCGACAGAACCCAACGGGAGTTCCCTTCCTCGCGGCTTTGACAATCAGGAACTTGGCAAGAGTGTTGAGGACAGAGATCAATCTTGCTATGCCTGATGATGGAAGAGAGAAAGCGGAAGAGAAGAAGAAACATCTGTTAGAAGAGAGGTTCGGATTGCCGATCCCTGATAATGTTTTGAAAGAGGAAGAAGAGGAAGAGAACGCGGCGCGGGGCGCTGGGTATGCTGATCAAGATCCTGGCGCGTTGGGGGAGAAGGAGAGGGAGAGAGCGAGAGAAGGGTTCCTGAGTGTGGAAGAGAGATTGGGGGAAATTGTCGAGCGGAATATGAGTGGGTTGGGGCTGTATCTCAGCGAGGGATTTGGGTGGTAAGCGGGTGGCGAGGAGTCGGAGTAAGATCAGCTTACTCGTATGGTACTGGGAGAGGATTACACGAGGAAACACTCGAGTGTCTCAAGTGCATTGACAAACTTTTTGGGGTTTAAATATTCTACATGCATTTTTATAAAGATGGATGATCAAATCTGTTCGTGTGATCACCTCACTAGCGCGAAACGTTTCAACGCTCCGTGATTGACAGGATCAGTACGACATTGACGCAGCTTAGAGCTTAGCACGTCCAGGAACGATAGCGATACATTCGACCTCGATATCCGTACCTCTCGGGAGGGACGCGACGCCGATACAGCTCCGAGCAGGAGGAGGGGACGGGATGCGTCTGAGCCATGCGGCGTTGAGGTCGGCGAAGATGGAGTAGGATGTGATCTGTTGAGTTGGGTTGGGTTGGGTTGGGTTGGGGTCGCGCATGAGTGGCGTGAGATTGGGTTTGTAATGAGAGAGGGGTATGATGGGTTCAGATGGCGAGAAGAGGTGATGCAGTTGAGGAAGTAAATAGAGATATGATGCGATGATAGGTCAAGTCAGCTTTGATAAGACGGTCGGATGATCGATCGGAACAAGAAGAGAGGTGGTCTGCGGACGATCAATGATGATTGACCATCCCAGAGGAGAGATGGAACGAACACTGGGCACCGAGCAGAGTATGCCAGAGATAAGGGAGGATTCGGATCGAGCGAGAGAGAGAGAGAGGGAGAGAGGGCGAGCAAGGGATCACCAGTACCAGATCACGACGCAGCCTCGGATAGCATCGGTGAGAGCGGAGAACAAGAGGAGAGCAGCAGGACTCACGAAGATGGAGAACTTGACGACGTGTTGTAATCCGCTTCCATGGGCTTTGAGCACCGTATCGAGGTTATCCAAGATTTGGTTCTGGAAGGAGGTTTGGTGGGCGTTAGCGTCTTGTATATGTGGTAGAATCAATATGTATAGATTGGGGGAGGGGGGACGGACTGTTTGGGAGCGGGAGATCGGAGAGAAGGAACAGGGGGAGGGGGGAGGGAGAGGGGGAGTCTGGTCGTGCAAGTGCAAGTTCACTTCTGCGGTCTGAATAGACTCCCAGGCGTTGATAGAAGAGATAATGGGGTGATGACCATGTTTGGTAAAATCGGGCAAATCCGTTCTGAGCGATCCCCGAGGGAGAGAGAAACATGACAAGGACCACCTGGCTGGCTGTATGTGGATCGGATAGAAGACGAGCAGAGTGAAGAGCGAAGAGCGAAGAGTTCCGGGACTCACCACTCTCCCCTCGATGGGTCCTTCGACAAGCGTCCCATCGGGTCGTGTCCCGATCTGACCGGAACAGTAGACCACTCCGTTCGATACTATTGCGGGGGCTGATCAGGTGTTCCTGAAGACGTCAGTGATTCTCTTCCGATGATAGACGAGTAGACCCGTCATGTCCAGCGTGGGACGAGCGGAGTAGGCGGAGGGGGTGGTGGTGGTCATATGTCATCCAGAGGGTTGATGGATGGACAGACTCACACAAGATAGGAAGACTCAGAGGAGCAACTCCCTCGACTTTGTTGGCGATCCTCTGAGATGACATCGTGATTGGGGCGTAGGACTGGCTTCCCTGTCTCGCCGTGTGTTCCTATATGACAATCAATCCTCCAAGATTCTCGGCAGCGATCGAATACACAGCAAGTCTTGGAACGGTCGAACGGAACTGGTCGAACAAGTCGAAATGAGGTGAAAAGTACAGTGCTGTTTTAGCTCTCCTTATCTCTCATCTCGGATTGTTTCCTCGGCGTTCAATCGGATCAGATTGCCGATTCAGTCATCCTTCTTCATATACGATGGAACGCCGTGAGATATCCTCGTCGACCATGCTATCCATATCGTCATTACTATGGTACAATCTACTGACAGGTCTGATGCAATGCTATCCTATACACAATTCCCATCTCAACGCCGCTACCACATGGAACCGATGTCCCGCCCCAAAAGACCCCATCATGCCTTGTACATCACGCACACTTCTCCGGCGACGATGAGACAACCTACGATCATCGTCACCATCATGGGGACGATGTTCCATCTCATAAAGTCTGTCATGGTCAAGAGAAGACCCTTCTGTGCTAAGATGTTGCGCCACAGCAAGCCCGCCAGAGACGCCGAAAAGCTGAGAAGCAGGTGCACAGGATATCAGCATTGTCCTCCTACACAGGTTTCGTCTGAAATTCTGGTCCAAACACGTCTCACTCACACGAAAGAATAAGCTCCAAAATTGCTGCCAACGGCAAGTGAAAAGACCGCGCCATATAAGGATCTGTCTGAGACAGTGCGGGTCGTAGCCCAGTGCTGAAGCACTCTGGCGAGCAAGATCGTAGCACCGATATTCGTTCCGAAAATCTACCAAAGGGAGTATAAAGGATAAGCATCACGCTATGCTCAGTAGCAGGGATCCCGTCAAGTGGACCGAAAGGGCTGGCGTATCAGGCAGTTTGAGAGGAGAAGTCGAAAGAGAACTCACGTTACAGCCTATCACACTCAAGGTCCCCATCAGCCATACACTGCCAGCAACCCCAGCTACTTCTTCCCATGCACCCCACCATCCGCCGAAGACTGTGATCCAGCCTGTATGTTGCAGACCCTCCACCAGTATAAAGAATGAGAATGCGAAAGGTAAAAGGGCGAGAGGCAGCTGAGACATGATATGAGAGGTGGTTGGGAACCTTTTCGTGAAGAACGAGAAAGGTCGATAGATCCTCTTGGGAGCCGTGAGTTTGGCGATTGGGTTTGCCTTCTCGTTCGTTGTCGGGTTTTGTCCACCATTTGCGTTGGGTGGTTTCTCTCCTGCGGCTTCTCTGTTTTGATATTCTCTGACCCGTGAGGTCGACTCTGAACGCTTTGCTTCTACGCTCCTGTATCGTAACCAGTCCCCAACCATATCCCTTGTCAAGACCAGCCCCGCCGCTGGTGCTGTCACAGTCCAGACCCCTTCCGGCCCCTCCAAAAGACTCCCCGCACTCAGTCCCACCAATACCGCCACTGTGACGATGAATACCCCTGCTCCGAACATCGCCCCGTAGGGGTCTAGCAAAGCAACCTTGGGATCCAATGGCGGGGGATAGATCATATTCGGGATCAAACCCTTTTCCTTCCTTCCATAAACGCCCCATCGCATGACCGGATACATGATCACTACAGCACCGACCGTGGGCAGAGCCAGCCAAGCTGAATAGCTCAAGAAGCTGATCCCGAATGCGGAAGTCAAGACCAGGTTCGTAGGATTGGAGGAGACGAGTAACGCCGAGACCAGGTTGGATACTTGGAAATGGGTGAAGAGGAAGGCGGTAGGAGGAGAGATAGAAGCATGATCGGTGAAGTAGGCAAGGAATGGAGTGCCAGAGAGGATGAGTGGATCGTTGCCAAATATGAAGCCTATGACGGCGAAGAAGACATAGAACGAGTTGTATAGACGGGGGCCGCCGCCGTGTGAGGTAGACTTGGATGCTACGAGAAAGGCGAGATAGCGAAGTAGACCAGTGGAGTCGAGCGAGATGGATATGTATGCCTGGGCGCGAGAGAGAGTGTTAGCGTGATCATTTGCTTCTACAATATACGTGTTGGAGGGAAGGCGCCGAGGCATGGAGGTGATAGTATACAGTGTTTGAAGCGCGGCAGGGATAGTGAAAGTTGATGAACGAGCGAAATCGGCAGAACGTAGCGCAGACGGAGGGAGGGTCAAGGTTGTAGGTTGAAGGCAAAACTGTGTCCACACTCACAAAACATACGAACAGCGTCATAATATCGTACGGTCTCACACCACTACTCCCCACGATCCCTCTCCGGACCACTTGTCCAGTCACACAAGTCCCCGCGAGCAAGACTAGAACTCCTATAACGGGTGCAGTACGCAAATCGAGGTAAAAGTATATCCGTTCCGATCGATCCACGATTCTAGAGGCCTCGGTAGCGAGCTCCTTTGGCCGTTGATGATCTTGTTCAGGAGTTGGAAGAGGTGTTGACGGGTGAATGTCGTTTTCGTCATTCTGAATGACCGTATTCGAAGTAGGTAAAGATCTGGACAGAATGGTCGATATCGTCCCCTCCACACCTGACCCGACTGATGGATCAGGTATATCAACCTGTACCCGGGCTAAGATCGATTGAATCCATCTCGAAACTGAGAGTGGAAATGGTATACGCAAAGGGAAGATGACCAGGATGTCTGACAACAAAGCCAGATCAGTTCTAGTATGAGAAACCCCGAGCCCGGACGAAAGGTGATTCGTACTTACTGACGACGAAGAATGTGATCAGAGTAACGATGGACCGAGCGTCTATCGAGCGATCAAGACCGTCTATGAGTGGTGTCACTCCCATGATTCAGACGAGTGGAAGGAGAAGGCTCGGCTTAGCTCGAGGACTTGGCAGAAAGTAGTTGAGCTCCAAAGGTATCAACTGATGGTGGGGTGATGACCTGTAGGTAATGGTGAATATGTAGAGGACATCAACCAGAATACGAGAAGCATGATGCCTGCTTTGATGGCTGATGGCTGATTGCTCGGCCGATCGGAGTCGAAGAGAGTGAAAAGGGGGATTGTAGAGGATATGAAACGAGAAAGACAACACAGCGATAAACGTGCTGCTCTCGTTCGTGTGCTTACAGTAGATCGATAATGTTGTGGTGACTCACTCACTTGTGGCGTTGTTCTCGTCAACATCATATTCTACCTCACCATATATAGTCACAGCTGCATCACATGTCAAGTAGAAAAGACGTTGCATGATCACCTTTCCTTTGCCCTTTCACTCACTACCCCGTTCGCAGAGAACCGAAATGACACACCGCCAATATCCATATATATATGTATATATATATATACCGGATTCTTTCCTCCTCTTTTCAATATATGGTAAGAATGGAAACAAAAGACAAAACACATTGTGAAAACCTTGGACACGCAAGAAGATTGGAAGATCAGATAGCAAAACAGACACGAGCAACACACCGACAATGCCAAGAAACGAAACAGAAAGAGGAAATAAGGAATCGAATATTGTAGGAACGATGAAAATGATGATGATGATCTTGATGATTCAGCCAAGGGTATCGTTTCTTCTCCACCTCAGTTCACTGGTCCATCACACAACCCCCATCTCACCGCCCTCGCCATCCTCCTCCAATCCAGCGAGGTACATTCCAAAGTCGAAGTTCTCCCCGAACGCCGCCAACGCATCGAATTCGCCTTCCCCTCCACCGGTCCCGCTTCCCAGACCATTCATCATCCCCATGCCCGAGCTCATTCCAAAGTCCATCAGCGGACCGCCCTGAATTCCGTTTCCAGAGGACATCGCCAAGTCTGGATTCGTGCTCCCGGACGAAGTGAAGCTCATGGCACCATTGGCAGGAGTGGCGGTGGATGCGGATGGAGGAGAGGGGGTTAGACCGTGGGTCGAAGACGTGTTGTGGGCAGCGGTGTCGGTGACGTGCAGTACTTGCGTGTTAGGGGAAGGGTTGAGCGATTTCGGCGTCGCTGCTTCTCTCTGCAGGTTTTAGTGAAAAAAAGATTGGTCAGTGAGGTCTCTTCGCATGCTACACTTGCCACACTACCGCACTCACCAGTAGTTCCTCCTTAACGCTCTTGGGGGTTTGAGCCGTTGCCTTTTGTCCGCCACCTCCTGGTTTGGGCGTAACTGTCCTTTGCAACAAAGCTGGACTCTGAGGTGGTAACATTGCTCCACCCACCCCAGTCACTCCTTTACTCGAATTTCGATCCCTCGACATTTGTTGATTAGTCTGATTTCTCGGTGAAGCACTGGGGTGATTTTGCGGTTGAGTGTGCGGAGGGGCTGCAGGCGAAGGGGCTTCGATGTTCTGCGTGGACATGTTGGGTGTTTGAGGTTGGAAGGCAATCATCGACCCATTGCCTGACGACGAAAGAGATCGCATCGCTTGCGCCTGATCTTGATGCATTCGCTTCTCATAAGCGAGTTTAGCCTCTTCTTGCTGTCGTCTCATGGCTTGAAGCTGGTCGTTGCGAAACGCATTAGTCCAGTTCTCGCGAACGCAGCTCTCGTAGCGAGCACAGACTCACCTGGGCTTCGTTACCGGCCATCATAGCCTGATGATACTGCTGCTGATGCTGCTGGGGAGTTGTAGCTTGAGCCTGAGGGGTCATGCCAGGAGTGTACGCTATCGGTGTTTGCGCAGCATTACTACCTGGGAAAGGACTTGGCGCCGCACTTCCTGAGTTTCGCCTCATTCGCTTTCGCTCAGGCGGAGAACTAGCTCCTCCACGACTCGGTGCAGAAGTGTGAGAATCAGATTCTTGCATGTCGTACCCTTGACCAGCCATGTTGCCGTTTGGTCTACAAGGTTAGATTGTCAGTTCTCTCACTCTCGTAGCACGTAGAGTCCGTCAGAATTCACCTTTGGATACCTCCACGCTGTTGGGCATGAGCTTGAGTTTGACCCTGCATTTGCGCCTGAGCTTGAGCTTGAGCTTGTGCTTGAGCAGCCTGCGCTTGCAACATCTGTTGCTGTTGTTGCTGCTGCTGCTGCTGCTGTTGCTGTTGTTGCTGGGCCCCATGCTGTTGTTGTTGCTGCTGCATCAAGAATTGCTGTTGAGCCTGCGCTTGGTTGACAACGCCTTGCGGTTGGCCTGCTTGGCCACCAGTGACGCTGTTCATCGCTCTTCTTTGGTTCTCCTGCATCATCATCTTGTACTTCTGAATGAGTCGTTGCTATTTCGGTGTTGAACAATCAGTGCTCTTCTTGCGCAGATCATAGTGAATCAGGCTGCGCCCACCTTATCGTCCTCTCCCATGCTTTGAACATCTCTTCCACCTAATCCTAGACTCTGGGCGCTGAAGCTCATTATTCCTGGATTCACATTCCCTAATCCTAAGCTCCCCCACATCTGGTTCGCAGCATTCTGGATGTGTTGCTGTTGTGCCTGCATGACCTGCTCTCTCTGAGCTTGCTGCTGCGCCTGTTGAGCCTGCTGGACTTGCAATTGCTGCTGCTGTTGCTGAGCTTGAGCCTGAGCGTGCATTTCAGCGAGAGAATGCTGAGCTCTTTGCTGAGCTGCCTGAACATTGGCTTGAGTCTGTAACAGGTGAGCCTGTTGAGCTGGAGTCAGAGGATGTCCAGGGGTAGCACCATTACCGGCTGGACTGGGAGCAGTAACCGGCGGGGGAGGATGAGCGAACTGCTGCTGCTGGGCTTGTTGCTGCTGAGCGGTCATTGCATGTTGTTGTTGAGGGGTAAGAGTACGCATCATTGGATTCGCCACTCCGCCAGGTCCGTTCATGCTGGGCGGTCGCATGTTCTTTTGGTGAGGGGATGGCATGACGCCTGGATGAGGTTGGTGCACCATGTGGGGTGATGGGTTGACGGGAGAATGGGAAGGTCCAGGATGAGCATTCGGCGGTTGAAGCCCGACATGAGAAGACGGTTGAGGTTGGTAAATAGGATGACCGGGTTGAGTTGGCCTTTGAGCGGGCGAAGCAGTTGAAGGTCCAGGTTGAGCGAATCGTTGCGCCGCTTGCTGTTGCATCAGAGCGTGCTGCTGCGCCTGAGCCTGCTGTTGGTGTTGGTGTTGGTGTTGGTTTTGCTGCGCTTGGGCTTGGGCTTGGGCCTGGGCCTGCTGCTGTTGTTGTTGCATCTGTTGTTGAACATACTGGGCCGCCTGTTGCGAGGTGAGCCCATTCGCTTGGGCAGCTGCTTGAGCCTGTTGTCGCATGTTCAAGATTTGCTGTGACGAAATCGGTTGACCCTGTTGAGCAGCACCAGAATAAGGTCCAGGTGCACCTTGCTGCTGCATGTAGCCGCCGGGCCCGATGCCAAGCTGTTGCTGCCTTATACCTCGTAGTCGCGTCATTGACTGCAAAGCCAGGTGGTGTCAGCGTATGCCGCAAGCTGTAAAGCCGTGAAAACTTACTTCGTTGTACATGGCAGGGTTCATTGCGCCATTGGCAGCTTTGCCTCCACTGAAGACATCCCAGAACAAACACCACCACCTTCCAGGTTGTGTTGCTGGTCAGTCTTGTTCCTAAATTAGGTTATGATCCGGATACTCACTCATGCAGAACCCCTTCTCTGACGTTGATGGGCACGGCTTGATCTGCCAACCCCGCTTCGGCGTTGAATTGCGCTGCCGCCGCCGGGAAATTGTGCTTCACTAGATAGTCATGAATGTACAGCTTGAGCCTAACACATCATGCAATCGTCAGCATAGTGACCAGCTCTCCATCATGATGGAAATCATCTACTCACATGCTCTCGCTGTCCCAATGCCTTCCCATCTGGCTCTGGACGCCGCTTCCCGCTCTCGCCATGGCAAACGCGTCTGGATGCTCGAGATGTTGCTGATGAAGGTGTTGCTGTTGCCCTACAGCGATACCGTTAATACCTGGCTGTACCTGAGTTGCTTGCTGAGGTTGAGGATGAGCCATATGTTGAGAAGATTGCGGTTGGAGCTGAGGTTGTTGAGTTTGCTGTTGCGGTTGACCTTGACCTTGCACCTTCTGCTGAGACGGACCAGCTATGCCAGGATGAGGCTGATAACCGGGATGCTGAGGATGTTGGGGTGTCATACCCGGTTGATGTTGCTGCTGTTGCTGTTGTTGAGCTGTGGCAGGAGGTCGGACAGCGCTAGGATGGGGAGGGGGTTGTCGCATCTGTGCCGGACCCGGTGACATTCCTTGACCAGGCTGAAGAGGTTGACCAGGTGGTTGCGGTGGGGGATGCGGATAATGTTGGGGATGAATACCGGTAGGAAAGCCTTGGTGAGCCATATGCGGTGAAGGTGAGGGGTGATGAGGCGACGGAGGGACAACGACGCGAGGCTGCTGCTGCGGCTGCTGTTGTTGTTGGTTTTGTTGTTGAACAGCAGCGGCTTGTGCTTGAGCTTGAGCCTGCGCTTGTTGCTGAGCCTGAGCAGCAGCCTGTTGAGCCATCTGCTGTTGTTGCTGTTGAGTCAACTGTTGTCGCTGCTGCATTTGAGCTTGAGCTTGAGCCTGAGCCTGAGCCTGAGCCTGCGCGACCTGTTGCTGCTGCAACTGCGCCGCCTGCTGAGAGGACATGGCTACAGTGTTCATTCCCACTTGTGGGGGAGGTCTCGTCCCGACAGGATATTGATGCGGAAAGGGTTGTGGTTGACCAGCCGCCGCTGCCATGTGCATTTGGACCTGCTGAGCATGGCTCGGCTGGCCTGATTGTCCGCCTTGCATATGGGCGAATGCGTGTTGGTGTTGGGGTGTCTGGTGTGGGTGTGGTCCCGGGTGTATATTAATGGGCGGAGGTGGATGAGGGACAGCCATGGTGGGGAATCGGTCTGCAGACACGAATAACGATAATTGATCAGCGTGTTGACGACGCGAGACGTAAGGGATAGGAAGAGACGTTTGCGGGAGGTCAACGTCGAGACACTCACAGGAATTCCTTTTAGGCCACCTCCATTCGCTTTGCTCGCCCTCGTTCTCGTCAATGCCCGCTTTGCCGAATCACTATACTCCTCTATCTGGTCGTGTAAACGTTTCTTCCGATGTGTCGGGATCCGAGTTGAAAAGCTAATGTCGAGGAGATGAGATTGTTCACGGATGATGTCGAAGTATGACGGAGCCGTGCACGCACCGGGTGTGATGTGCACGCAATGACACGAGACCGGAGCAGGTATGAGAGCGCTCGACCCCAAATGCCGACTGAGAGATGATCGGAGCTGAAACGCTTGTCGAAACAGGGCTTGGAACGTGTTGGGATCAGAGAGTGTGATCGGAGATCGGTATTTGAAACCCGTAGTGGTCCGGTCGTGACAATGACAGCGTTGAAAAAACAATGATCCTTTCAGGTATGCCCTACTTCTCGTTCCCTTGATGATCGAATACTCGTGCAAAAGGCGCCTTATGCAAGTATGAGTGATGCAATGCAATGCTCTGAGCGATGGGGTCGGGAGAGGTTGGTCGAGATGCGAGACGAGCACGACAAGCAGTTGATGCTTTGCGTATTTTGTGGATGACGACTAGATCGACGGAGATCTGTTCCTTTCCTACGGACAGGTCAATCGCCCTGGGGTGAGCTTCAGGATTGACAATGATCGTATGGAAGGTTTGTCGCGTATGCAGCCCGAGAGAGATGAAGAACGGAGAGAATGTGTTATTGAGGCGTGGAGATGTGGGTTGGATAGCTACCGCTCTAGCGCCGACGAAAGGATGCGAAGAGTTCCTTTCCCACCGAGCCAACCGATGTGCAATGGTGATATTGACGCCAAGATTCGAGGCGGTTCAGTCCTATCCAAGCTTCTCTTGCTTATCCGTTGCTATTCCGCGTCTACTCCCTCTGGTATTCGAAATCTGAAGACGAGGGATGATGATGTGATGTGGACGGTGGAGTGAAGCGCGTATGGATTGATGCGACGATCCCTATCCAAGTCTCCGAGACTTTCCAGCTTCCTCCGTTCCAAGGGAATCTTGTTTTACTCGGCGCTCGTCGATGATTGTTTGACGCAATGTGTATATGCGACGGCGTGAAGGGGTGTAGAGGTGGATGACGTTCTCCTTTACGCCTCCTTGAATGGATGTCGAATGAGAGGAGATGATCGCTCGATGATTAACTGATTGATAGTGAAACACCTGGCGATAGAGTTCGAGATGTTATCAAGTCGTCGGCTGCGCCGGACGGACGGAATGGCCCAACAGTGTTCCCCTTCCTTCACGACCGGTTGTCGTATAGCACGCTTTCGATTCCTTCTGTTGGCTGGAGCAAAGAGAGCGAGAGCGAGTTGGATTGGATTGGATTGGATTGAGGTTGATTCGGTTGATTCCTCGTAGTATTCTCAGATGTCGTAATTCAATTTCCTACCTCGGCGCGTGCTCCCAGGTCCGTCAAGTCTCCACCACAGTAGTCGGACAGCTTTGAGAGATGGGCGATCCCGTCCTGTGTGACGAAGGAGAAACGAGATGGAAGGGAAGATCTATCTATCGATGGGGTATGTGTACGGTCGATATCAATTGACACTAGCGATAGTAGCAGTAGTAGGTGGTAGTGTATGAGTACCGTGCTCGTAGTGATGAGCCGACCAAGTAGAACTACTACTACTACTGCTACTACTACTGAACCGGTGGTGTACCTCTTTCTCCCCTGTTACCCTATTTTTTTTTCTCTTACCCTTTGCAATATGCGAAAGCGAAACTCACTGAAATGGAGCTAAGCCAAGAAAAGAGCTGATTACAGATCGTAATAGAAACAGATTGACAGTCGTAATGAGGCAGGTGGTGGTGTAATGTACAGACAGTAATTAACGAGTGATGGCATCTGCAGCACCGACAGGGGGGAAGAGCGAGAGTGGCGAGGGGAAGAGGGGTGAGAGATGGAAAAAGTGAGAAATGCTCCGTCCCTGAATTGACATTGGAAAGGTTATTCCCCCCACCTGCTACAGTAGCCATAAGTTACCAGCGCCCAGCATACTCGAGACCGATACGGCATTGGCTCCATCATGCTCCAGAAAGCATGGCATGATGAGGTGTCATCCTGACGTGGTTACTACCCATTCGTACATGATTCCTTCAACTTCCCATCCTCCTCTCTGACCATGCATATTCCAAAAGCTGATTGAAATAGCAATAGTAGTAGTTGTGTTGATGTTGGTGGCTTTTTTATGTCCGAAGCGGGGTTCACTGGACGAGAGAACATATGATCGGCAACTAATCATGCGGATTGCCGGAAACGGTAATCTGAACCACACTAGTTCAGGTCCGCCGACCGCCGAAACAAGACTGGGGAAGCGCAATAAAATTCCTATCTCACCGGGATCTCAAGTGGCATCATCATCACCGACGACACAGACCCGGGCAGGCCTTCAGGTTCTAACCGGATGATGGATTCTTGCAGTCCAGCAATCGCTCAGATCCGCACCTTCTCCTATACAGCACCTGCTCACCACAATGGGTCGAGCAGTACGGCCAAAAGACGTATCCGACGTGGGGGTGGAACCTGAACTGTGGAGATAGAAACACTACCAAATGTTAAAACGGTGTGACCATCTACCAGCGTGTGGATGTCTTGCAAACTCGGAGTGCGCGATACAACGGACAGCAGCAGAGACGCTCTTCTATACCCACACCGATGCGTTTGTTGAGCGCTTCTGTAGTTCGCGGCATGCATTCTCGTGCTCCTCTCGCCGTGCTACCATATCCGACAATCCTGTCAAGCCGTGATGCAGGTCATTCATTTTTCATGACTATCACCAATCATCGTACTGCCAGTATTCCCGTTTCTACTTGTTGAGCGCAGCCTGGAGACCCTCGAACACCTCGACCTCGATCCGGGCCTCGGCCTTTTCAGATTCGGGAGCAGATGAACCGAGAACTCGGTTGGCGTCGGCGAGAGCGGATCGGATGTTCTGTTAGACGTGAACGAAAGGATTCATGAGTGAGATGGAGAGGGATAGTGGGCGTCGAATGTTGAGTCAAGATCGTTCCAAGGCAATGGGGAGAGAAGATGATCATCAGCAGTTGTGCGTGATGCTACGTAGAGTAGCATCACTCACCTCAGGAGAGAACTTGTCGAGAGGGTAGGCCTCAACGGCGTTGACGGTGAGGGTGTTGTTGCCGTGGACGGTAGCGAAGCCGGAAGAGACTGTTCATATCATTGGATTAGCAATCGTTCACGTAGTAGTTTGTCCTATCCGCGTGTTCTTCCACAGTCTGTCTGCCGCAGGTCGCAATACAGCGACACACTTTCTGCACCACATTCCTTCCTTGCATCGCTCTCGTCTTCTCTTCCCATGATCCCACCTTCCAGCTTCGAGTTTTCTCCGGCTGACAATGCACGCCTTCTCCACATCCATCCTCGTTCCCAACAATGACTCCATCCGCTCCGAGCTGACGAGGCTGTACACAACTCACCAAACCACTTCTTGCCAGGTTGGCCGTTCTCCTCGATGACCTCGATAACACCAGCTCGGAGAGCCTCGACGGAAGGGACGTGGTTGGCGAGGATACCCATGTCACCGGTAGCAGCAGGGATGTTGACTTGGATGACACCGGCGGAGGAGTAGAGGGACTGTAAGCGTAGTATGGCCGATGTGGGCATCGTTACGGATCGTGCATGGGTGACGTAGAATATCATTATATAGCATCATCGTTGTATGTCGAATGCGTGAGTATACGATTGAAAGGATTCGGAAAGATAGTATCAAAACAAGTAAGCGATCCTCTTCACACCCACAGCAAGAGCCTCCTGGAACACCCACCTGATGCGGCAAGACCAAGGACAACTGCAGCTTTCCATCAGAACCAGCAGCCTCGGCATAACCTCGTCGGGCCATTCGGACAGCCGAAGCTTGACGGGGCAATGCCCGGAGAGCGGGGGAGAGTCGAGAAGCGAACATTTTTGGAGGATGCCTGTGTGGTTACGGGTGGCATGTCAGTCTGCAGCTGAGTTTCGGGATAGTGAGCTCGTACGGTATTCACTCACGAGTCTTTGAACTGAAGGAGAAGGAGGGTAGGGTAGATGTTGCAACTTGCTCAGAGATACGTTGTAGCGAACAGGCGAGCAGGCAATCAAGCAAGAGTGACAGAGAGAGAGAGAGAGAGACGTCGAAGGGGGAGGTTTCCGAATCGCCGCGGAATTTATGATGGGGAGTGAGTGTGGCAATCGGCCACGAGGTCCATGACGTGGCAAATCACCCGTTTCTCTGCCCCTTTGCTCCGATAAAGCCTCACTCGAGATTTCAGATCTACCTCCACCGAGAGCTCAACTTTTGCTGCCTTGTATGCCAAAGTTCACCATCCGTCCTCTCTCTATTGATAGGTTCGTAACGTGGCCGACAGTGCGACAACTGGACCGTCGTACGAGCAACTGACCACATCTTGCCCATACCAAGATGGCACGAAAAGGTTCTGCCCCCTTTTCCGCTTCGACGTCCGCGTCTATCAAAGCGAAACCAAAGGCCAAACCAGCTCGTAAACTCGACCCCTCGAACGCATACACCTATCTCCCCTCGCTGCCGAAAAGACATCGAACGGGCGCCGCTCAGAACTCGCTCACAAAGGAAGAGCTGGCTGATGCAGGCCCCTCACGTCGAGTTGACAGTGATGATGAGGAGGATGGTGATGATGGTGAGGATATGCAGAAGAGAGTGAGGAAATTGGCGATGATGATCGCGGACGATGAGAATCCAGGTCAAGTGGACGAGAGCGAAGATAGTGATGTCGATAGTGATGAAGCATGGGGCAGCGAGGGAAGTGATGAAGAGAGATGGGGCGATGTGTTCAGAGATCTGGATAAAGGTAAAGGGAAGAAAGGGAAGAGCAAGGCGAAAGAAGTGGTCAGGAAGGTGAGTTGGCGGTGCTACACAATCGATACCCAGAAACTGATTAAGCTGACATGTGGTTACATGAAGCCCGCCAAACCGTTGACGGTCAATCTTGACGAAAGCGATGAGGACGAGAGACCGAAAGTGAAATCGAAGGGGAAGGGGAATCTCAAGGCTCCTGCTCTTTCGGAAGAAGATGACGGAGACGATGCGGACGACATATCTATCGATGACGAGGGAAGCGAAGGCGACAGTGAGGAAGAAGAAGAGGACAATGAAGACTATGATGACGATGAAGACGTCGAGGACAGCGATGTTGAACTACCTTCTGACCTTTCAGACGAGGAAGATCCCGATACTCTCGCCGACCTCGATGCCTTTGTGGATCAGCTGGCTTCGGCTGACAAGAAGCGGAAAGCTGGAGATGAGGAACCGGTGCAGGATGCATCGAAGAAACGGAGGGTACTACCTGTAGTATCGGGTCCAGGTCTCCAGGAAGGTGGTGATATGGCACTACGAAGCAGTAAGTGATAGCTGCGCATTGTGGTGAAGTCAAACTGATTTCGTCCTCGTAGATCAAAAACTTGATCTCTCCTCCCTCATCTCCTCCCATCCTTCGTTGTCTGGAGCTTCCGCCCTCCTTCCCGCCAAATCCGACAAAAAGGAATCTGCCTCTATTCTCAAGCAAGGGCTTGTCCCCGCTCCTCTCCCTACCGTCGTGCAAGAACGCCTCGATCGTGAGGCCGCTTACGAGAAGACCAAAGAAGAGGGCCAGAAATGGGCTGGCGTGATGAAGCGAGTGAAAGAAGCCGAACATCTGTCGTTTCCTCTTCAAGCGAAAGATCGAGGAGGTGTCAAGAGCGGTAACGAGATGCTGGCTGGATTCAAGCCCGAAAACAAGCTCGAATCTGCAGTCACCGCTTTGCTCAACCAAGCGAATCTGACGGAGAAAAACTTGACCGAGAAGGAGGATTTGGCACTCGAGGCGCAGGAACTGACCCTTGAGGAGATCAAGGAGCGCAGAACCCAATTAAGATATCAGAGGGAGTTGCTCTTCCGAGCAGAAGCAAAGGCGAAGAGAGTTGCCAAAATCAAGAGCAAGACCTTCCGCAAGCTGGCCAGAAAACGAGCCGCCAAAGACAATACCGGTGTCAGTCTCAAGGACCTGGAGAGATTAGATCCGGAGAAGGCCGAGGAGGAAAGGGAGAAGTTGGAGAGGGAAAGAGCTAGGGAGAGAGCGACTTTGCGACATGGTGCCAAGTCTGGACGATGGGCGAGAGATGTTGGTGGCGACGCTGGCGAGTTGGAAGACCGTCGAAGAGCAAAGGAAGATATGCTCGACCGAAAGGAGAAACTTCAACGGAAGATCATGGGTCAAGGTGAAGGTTCGGACTCGGAATCGGAGTCGGAGGAAGACGAAGATGACGATGAGGGCGTCTTGAAGTCCAGGGCGTTTGACCAACTCGCTGCGCTGAATGCAGCTCAGAAGGAGGAAGCGGAAAGAGCCAAGGGTGGAAAGGGATTGATGCAGATGGCTTTCATGAAGAAGGCTCAAGACAGGAAGATGAAGCAGGTGGCCGAGGAAGAGGCGGATCTGAGAAGGGATATTGAGATGTTTGGCCAAGAAAAGGGGTCCGATGAGGATGAGGAGAGCGACGATGAGGACGAAGAAGGGAGACCAGCGATGATGCGAGTAGGCGGTAACGAGGGAAGAATGGTCTTCGCAGGACCCACACCGGGAGTGAGTTGGAATCATATTGGAGCTGAGGTAACGCGCAGATACTGACCGATCTTCTAGACCGCGTCACCTTCTTTGACGCAACAAGTCTCCGAGCCCGCTCAACCTGTCCGACGATCAGCTCTCTCTCAATCCACCCGCGACCCTTCTCCACCTCTCTCCGATCCAGTTTTGGATCACAACCCTTGGCTGATCCCTACTTCCGGTACAGCTGGTCCATCCCGAAAAAGAAACGCTCCAATTGGCTCTCAGAACGCCAAGGGGGAAGAAAAGGCCACTCGAGCATTGAAAAAGGTTACAAAGGGGCGCGAGGCGGAAGTCGAGGATGAGCGAGTGGAGATTGAGGTGGACGGATCTTCCCTGTTGAGGAAGAAAGCGTCGGAGAAGGTGAATAACGGGAAAGCCAAGGCGATCAGACAAGCGGTCACTGAGGGTAGTGAGGATGAGGATGAGGATGAGGACGGGGACGAGTTGATGCCTGTCAACGGGGTGAAGGCTTTCAAGCAGAGAGATCTCGTCGCTGAGGCGTTTGCTGGTGACAACGTCGTGGAGGTGAGTGGCGGATCTGCAGATTCCTCAATTGCTCGATAAAGCCAATGCTGACGAGTGGGACGGTCGCGCAGGATTTCGCCAAGGAGAAACAAAGACAGGTCGAGGCGGATGCGCCGACTGTCGAAGATACGTCCTTGCCTGGTTGGGTGAGTGATTCTCCAGCGTGGCGTGGCGTGTTTGCACGCACCTGTCCTAGAACCTATGCTGACCAGGGTACTTCTTGTCATCAGGGATCATGGGGAGGTAAAGGATCACGAAAGAGGAAACATGTGAATCCCAAATTCCTCAAGAAGACAGCGGGGATCGAACCGTCTTCTCGAAAAGACTTCACTCGATCCAACGTCATCATCACGGAGAAAAAGGACAAGAAGGCGAGCTCGTTCCTCATCAAGGATCTGCCGTATCCGTACACGAGCAAGGAGCAGTACGAGAAGAGTTTCCAGGTCCCGGTGGGAAGCGAGTGGAACTCGAGGGTCGGGTATCAGAGAGAGACGGTGCCCCGAGTGGTCAAGAAGGTGAGTCTATGCTTTCATTTCGGATGCAAGATCAGATTGCTAATGTTCATGTTGATGGCTCATAGCCCGGAGCTATTATCGAGCCTGTGCAGAGACTGTTCTAGCTGCTGTGTCGTCTGGGACGATGATGTGCGTCATGCGTCACATTATTTTGGTGTAACATACATATTGCAAAGGAGGGCTGCCGAAGCGCGTCACGCTTGAACGGCGAGACAATGATTAATAGAGCAGCGGAATATGCATTTATATAGCACAGTCCTGTATAAGCAACACTATGTCCGCTCCTTCCCGCGACACGAAGTGGATTTATCGCTTCCCGCTTACACCGGCTCTCCGCATCACACCCTTCCTCACAATCTGCTTCGAGCCATACCCTCCCCGCGGTCCTTGTGGATGCTGCGATGTGACACTCTCCGCGATACTCCCCTGCAATTGAGGTAGACTGTCCAACCATCTCTTCGCTGCCACTCCCGCTTTGTTCGCTTGAGCTTCCAAGAAGATCTTATGGTTCATCGACTGAATATCGGGGAATAATCGTACCGGTGCAGGAGACAAGGGGATTTCTCCCATGCCTCCTCTTTCGAGATCATCCGTTGGCGTACCGAGATTCCCACCCGAAGTCTTTTTCAGGATTTCGTTGATATCGAGCGATTCTCCTGCCGGAATGCACTTGGGATGACTAGGAGTTTCACATGTAAGGAACACCTCTTTTCTCAAGACGTGATCGACATCAACGGCTGAGAAGAACGCGATTCCCTGAGGCATATCATCGATACCGAGATTATAGCAGAACAGAGCTCTCGTCCAAGCGTTCGCTATTTGGAGTGCTAGCGCCGTTCGATATCTATCTTCTTCTTTGGCCAAGTATCGCACTTCGTCATGAACCGAGATAAGATAACGCGCTTGGATATCGTATCTCTTCAAGAGATATTCCATCGAAACGATGAGGAGATGAAGATAGTCGACACCGGAAGATTGAACCACCCAATTCACTCGGGAAGGGAGATACGACGAACCTTCCTCGAGATAGGATTTTCGCAAAGCTCGTGTCACTCCGCATCCCAACGCTGGAGTTGTAGGCCTGTCATCCAGAGCAATCGCTTCGAGCGTGTTGAACAGATAACTTTCCGATCCTCCATGCCAAAGCGAAGAAATGTTAGCCGGTCCAAGCTGTTTACTTCGAACAGACTTGGCACCTTTCGTAGCTCGATACAGGTTATCCGCTAATTTGCCTGCCGCTTCTTTGGTCAACTTCGAGTCTCCTTGGAGCAAAAGCTGGACAGCATGTTTCTTGCCTGCACCGTAGATTCGCGAGTAGTTGAAGACTTTCGCCGCGTCTCGAGAGATACCCAAAATACTGGCTGTCTTCGAATGTAGATCCGTCCCGGCCAATTTCGTGCCTTCTAGAGTCATCCATCCTATCGCGGTCGCTCCATGCATGCCAAACTGAGAGTCACCGATCACACTTGATATCCAAAGTTCTTCCGAGTCGACATCGGCGCCCACGATGGAATACCCCGGTGGGGCACGGACCATCGCCTTGAGTTCGGAACCGACCCGATTCTTCTTAGCGTTTGATGCAGTCAACCAGGTTGCTTCCACAGCGCGACGAGTGACCGTTCCCATGGTGATAACCTGGGGCAGAATCATCCCGGCCGATCGATCTCGATATACGACCATTTGATCCATGATCCGTTCTCTCGAACTGATCCAGTAACTGCAAAACGCGTTCATGTTGGTAGCGTCCGTCGCTGCCTTAGCGGCAACATCGTCCCCGCTTTCCGCGGCTGCTGAAGCGAGTTCACCCGACTCGATCGATTTGACGAAAGATTTCGAAAGAGGGTTGCCCACGTTCTTCCCCTCGCCATCTTTGTGTGGTAGTCTGAAGTAATAGTGTCTTGAATCATCGGCATACATCGCGTCGGGTCCGTCCTTCTCGAATGACACAGGAGTACCTCGAACATCCAACATCGGTGTTCCTTCTGCTTCGACGACGTGTTTCGGCATGCAGTATAGCCATTTGTGCTCGCGACTGTAGATCAATGGGTAATTCTGCCATTGTAGCCGCAGAAGAAGTGGGGCGACCGATTTTTTACAAGTCAAGTCTAGTTCACCAATGGGCAACCGGGAAGGGGGACCGGTGAGATCCCAATACCATTTTGGCCAAGTACCATGATCGACTTTGTTCGACTTCGCTCTTGGTTTAGGAGGGGCAAAGGAGGGGTGTGTGCCAGGTGAGTGTGTCACTGCGCGGAATTCAGTAAGCATTCTTACAATACCGTACAATTGCGCACCTTCTGTCACTGCAGTCCAGTCCAATTGACGGCCCCAAGGATCATCCCTGCCCAGAACTCTCAAATCCTCAGCACATCTCAAAAAATCATCGGAAAATCCAGTCAGATCGGATCTCATGACGGCCTTCACCAAGTCATCATAGGGACTTGTCAATTCCCCCTTGACGAGTAAGGGCTTAATGGATGGCCCAACCAGCTTCGTTTTTCGGGCGCTGCCCGGTGCGGCGATGCGGAAAAATGCGAACTTTTCCTCGAAGCATTCCAGTCGTTTGTCTTTCGGTCCACTCAGTTCGATAGGCGCTCCATGTGAGTCTACGTAATCGGCTACATGATCATGAGGAACCATGAAGCACCAGTAATGTTCGGATGAATAAGCGACGGGGTGACCCTTGTATGACGAACGTAACAAGAGGGGAAGTAGATGGCGTTGTGCGGTGTTCGAAGCGAGGCTGGAAGGATCAGCTTTGATCTGGGCGAACCAAGCTGGCAGAGGTTCAGCATCGATGTTGGCGTTCTGTACTTGAAGACCAACGGGTGCAGAAATAGCGGTATCCTGATCATTGTCGACTTCCGTCGACACAGAACTTCCGTCTTCAGCAATAGCTGCATCTTTATCCGCCCATCTTGCTTTCTTAGGCGACCAGTCCAACTGCTCCGACCACGGATCGCCTCTCTTTAGACCTTCAGCCCTCGATTTCTCCGCCAAGATTCTCAGTGCCTTCTTCACACCCTCGTCCATCTTCCGATACGTCTCCTCAGCATTCTTCAGATAGTCCTGCCAGCTCTCATCAACGGGTAAGAATGAGTTACCCATAGATAAAACGCCTGAGAATGATGCGGGATGAGGACAGGACTCAAGGAAGAGAGGCAGAACTTTTTGGTATACATCATGGGTGATCTTCACATCCTTGGCGCAGTAGGTCAGCAGGTCGTGAAGCTCGGATCGGATCTGGGAAGCATGTTTGATAGACTCGTCACCGAATCGATCACGAATGGATTTGTCGACAGGTATGCCGCAATGCAGTGCTGCTACCTCGGCCAACGAGTTGACCGAAGTAACGTCCTGCCATCGGTTCTCTAGTGCTTCCGCTTCACTCTCGTTTGACGCTCCCCATTCTTGCAAGCTTTGCAACATATCCTGATCTCCGTTCTCCTCGGCGATCTCTTGCAAAGCCGTCAAGCTTTCTTGCTCGCGCTCGATCTTCGCCTTTCTGTTCTTGCGATGTGCCATCCACGCGGGTCTCTGAACCGAGGTGATCCCACGTGTAGCAACATGCAAGGAAAGCGTATCAAGCCATCGAGTCGCCGTTCTTTCCAGCGAATACTCTTCCGAGACTCGTGCACGATCGTAGCCCACATTGTGACCTATGACGACACGTGGTGCAGAGCCTCTGAAAAGTGGGATCAAGTCGTGTGGGTGGTGATGGTGAGTACGGGTTTCCCATGGAGGTGTTTCATCGGTGATTTCTTCAGGCGGTGTTTCGAATATGGTGGGACAGAGCCAGGAGTACCAAGCAGTGGGTGTAACAGCTGTCGCCATGACTGGATATGAAGAGAGCTTGTATAACACCTCAACGTCGAAAGACACCACACTCTCGTCCCCTAGATCCTCCACTTGTTCCATGCTCCCATCTGGATGATATTTGGTCCATCCAGGTCGACCCAATTCCCATTGTTGGGGCATCTCAGGCAGAGTTGCAGCCACAAAGTCTTTCGCCAGAGACAGATAGGGTTCAGCAGTCTCGTGACCTAAAGCATGGAAGTGATCCCGTATGTTACTGGCTTGTAACGGAGGCATGTCGAAGTTGATTTCGGGCAGAATAGCAGCCCCTTCAGGCGAGAGTGAATTGTCCTTGAGATGTCTTTGGGAGATATTGAGGAGCGACTCTGGTGGTTTGGGAAGCGACGGACCGGGAAAGAGCTGAGCGTGAAGTGAAGGAGACAGCATTTGGACACCGACGGGATTGCGTCTCAACCCTGCGCAAAATCGGGTCAGGACTGGGGTGCGCTTGCTCCTCATATTTTGGCAATCATGTCTTTCTGACCTACCCTTATGGTCCTTGACTGGCTTCAACACTGGTATTTCCAGTGAGTTCGAAACGTCCGGTTCAATGACCTCGACGGCCCTCTCTTTGCCTTTCCTGCTTGGCTGCACCGGATGTTCGCTCCTGGCCTTTGATGATGAAGCTCGTGGTTGCTCTTCACCGAAAGACTTGGGATTCAATAATGACGGCAGTTTGGCTTTACGTCGTCTCGGCTCTGCAACACATATTGATATCAGTATGGATCATCATTATTCCATAGCTGCGCTAGGACCACAGATGTGCGATAGCAGAACGACTAACGCTTCTTCTCCGTCGAGCGAAGCTTGTCAAGCTCCAACGCCAGCTCATAATCTTCGTATTCAGCTCGATGTCTCCCTATCGCAGGTATCGGAGCGTCTTCATCCAGTTGCTCCGCTTTTCTTCTCGCAGCTACCGCAGCCGCTTCAGAAGGCCGGGTAGCGCGAAAGACGGAAGAGATCGATCGACCGGACGAGGGTGTGGGGTATGTGCAGATGTGAGGTCGACATCGTATGCGGCTCGGTCGAGTAAGTCTTGCAATGTCGATCGCCTTGAGCATGATGGACGAAATTATCTTCAGCTCTGCCTCTAGGACCCGGCAGATATTTACCTGATAGTGTACGATTATGATATGTACAGATCGAGAGCAGAGCGAGAGCAAAGCCGAGATGAATCGGGGGGGTGAATCAAGCGAGTTAGAGTGACGGTAAATTTGGGAGTTGTACGGAATGTTTGACACGTCTCATCGTCATCGTTTCTTTCGTCCACACTTCTTTCTATCCTCTCTCCCAACACTTGCCCTATCACAGCTAAGAGAGGTCCCATAGTCCCAACATGGGTCTCTTCTCCATCTTCTCCAAGGTGAGCATGAAGACACACCTGATCACCTTTCCGGTCACTTCGCCCGTGCCTCAGCTCAGAGCTGACTAGACGGTCTCGTCGCTCCACTTGCCCAGTCCGCTCCACCAGATTACGAAACCCTCTTGGCTCGTCTCGCTACCGATATCAGCGAGGCCAAGACCCACTTGTCCGAGATCAGACTACGAGAACGACGGTTCAGCTTGTTGGTCAATGCGTACGGAGTAGCAGCATGGGCAGTCTGGGTGGGGTTGTGGTGGGTCAACGGACTGCCTCTGGGACTCATCGGATTGAGCCACCGTGATATAGAGGGGAGGGTGATATCTTTGGGAGGGATCATGGGTGGTCCCGTCTTGTGAGCTGTCGAGCGAACGCATACATCTTCGCCAGAAAAGAGAGCTCATATCTATCAACACAGTATCTATCTGCTAAATCGACTTGTTCATATCTACTTCAAACGACAACGAACGCATGAAGGTGGGTCTAACATTGCAACACTACTCCGATCATCGTGACAATCCACTCATGTCTTGCTCAGAGACACACCTACGTGCTCTCCTCACTCAACAACGCAAGCACCTAGAAGAGATAAAAAAGGCAACCAATTACGACTCAACCCGTAAGCTCATTGAGCAATACGACGATCCGTCAGCAGGAACGCGTTCTGCGCCCGGTCCAAACCAAGCGGGTGGGATCCATCCGTCACCGCGAACACCACAGAGAAAAGTGCTCGATTCGCCTTCGCCTGCTGGAACGAAGAGTGCTGGACCCGGAGGGACACCTAGAGCGCCTGGACATCTCATCGGCGCTGGGGGCACGCCTGGACGTGAGTCCTTGTTTCGCTTGCCAGTCTCATGGCGCGATTCGCAGCGATGCTGCAGTCGAGAGATCAGGAACTCACAAGAGCTGACTGTTGTATGTGTGAAGCAGCAAACTCTCCCATACCCATACCGGAAGGACTCTCATCCGACCAAGCTGCCGCTCTGCAAATGCAGATCCACGCTATCCAGCCTGTCCTTCCTACTCCCGAGAAGAGATGGTACGATCGTGTGGTAGATTTCATCCTCGGAGATGATCCATGTGGGTGCATGCGCATGCGTGGAACCACGCCGGTGAATGGGAACCAAGAATTGCTGTGCTGATACTGAATGACTGTACAGCCCAAGCCGCGCAAAGCAAGTATGCTTTGGTATGTGGTGAATGTTTCAGACATAACGGATTAGTTGGGAGCAAATATGAGTGGGAGAGGATGCGTGAGTTATCATGCGGGTTGTGAAGTATACCGAACATCATGCTGATGAGTCCTTTCTGGCCGTTGGCGATCGCAGAATGGATATGTCCCAGTGAGTTTAGTGCGAATACTCATCAACACTTTCCCCGATCTCGCGTCTTCCATTCATGCTTCCTTTCATTATCACGCTGTTGAAAGAGATACGCTGACCCTATTGACGAAGGATGTAACCATCTCAACCCTTCACCTTTATCCAAACTACAAAATACATCTTCCACTCAACCATTACCCTCTTCCCCCGCCCCCGCCCCAACCGTAACCTCTGCTCCATCACCTTCCATCGTCAAACGTGCCCCTGCTTCTCCTCGACCTAGACGACAGATCGGAGGCGGTGGAAATGGAACTCCCCGGTCCTCGAGATTGAGCAAAGAAGTATTCAGCGCTTCGTCAGAGGATGATGATGATGAGGAGGAAGATGCCGATGCTGACGAGTTGGATAGAGGGGATAATATGGATGTTGATATGGAGGGGAAATGATGCAT
Organism: Kwoniella newhampshirensis; assembly: GCF_039105145.1. Classification (NCBI taxonomy): domain Eukaryota; kingdom Fungi; phylum Basidiomycota; class Tremellomycetes; order Tremellales; family Cryptococcaceae; genus Kwoniella; species Kwoniella newhampshirensis. The sequence goes on along the minus strand of NC_089955.1, from coordinate 1,667,765 downwards.
GATTTTGATGTAGATAACATGCGTGTGAATCCTGATATATGTCGGTTTGATCTCATCCAGTGGAATATTCGATGGTTGCGCACTGTGTTACATACATGAACATGTGATGGGGGCGTTTCACCCTTTTGACCAAGTTGTCATCTAGCGTGTTTCTAGAATGGGAATCTGCCCTGCGGCCGCACCATCAAGGAGCCTAGTGTCCAGATATCCGTTTGCCTCCTCTTCCATTCCCAGAAGTGTCCTCCGACTATGCTGTCTTATCGTCTCTTGGACATCACAGTATTACCAGACGATGAACCCGTCTTCACCACTCCAGGTCTCTTGATCGCAGCTCTCAAAGCTGGACTTTTCGTATTCGTCGATAGCGATCTCCTCCCTCTGGCTCCTCCTCTCACTGTTGTTTGCAACTCCTCATCCTCAGCCTCGACATCATCCGTGTCTCCCTCTCCTTCGTCTTCGATATCACCTTGTCGTTCTCGTTCAACGTCCATATCTTCATCTTCTGCTACCTCCTCTTCTTCCTCATCCGCTTCTTCTGTCTCTCCATCAAATTCCTCATCTTCACCTTTCTTCCAATCGAATTCTAACAGATCCTCCATACCTTCTCTTTCTGCTTGACCACCTTCTTTCCGTAATCTGCTGACTTCCTCTCTGAGCTTTTCGATATAGTCATCCCTCTTATCCACTCTTTCCTTCAACTTTTCGATGAACTCATTCCCAAACCTTAACAGAGCGACTTTACTGACGCCTCTATTGGGGTTATCGTCCGGCACCAACGAGCTCTTCGGCAACAACCTTGGAGCAGACGATCCGGGGATGGGTTCACCCGTCTCAGCATCAAGCGCTTCGGTGTTGATGGGCGGAAGGAGTAGCCGAAGTTCGTCGAATCCAGCTTTGAGCGAATCACGACGTTTCTGTTCAGCTGCTTTGTGCGAGGTTTTACGTGTTTCCGGTTCCGTAGACTGAGACGCAGCTGCGGCCGCTGCAGAAGCCTTGGTAGCTGCAACGTAGAAGGCTGAGTCAGCAGCAGACTCGGTCACCTGGTCATCCCTCCGTCCTCCACTCACCAGCTCGGACACCTACACCACCTTGGGGCCGAATCGCCAAAGCTCTCTTCCCACTCGCACCCATTGATCCTGCCTTGTTTCCGACAGCTTTCTTGTTCGTACCATTTCCATTCGTATTTGCACCATTTGCAGCAGTGGGCTTGCTTTTGGCCGTCCGACTTCCTGTCCCGAGCCCACTATGTCTTCCTGAGGTGCGGGGCAGAAGGGTGGGAGCGGGTACGTCGCCTTGATAACTAATCGCTACGTCACCTGCTTGGTGGGAATCTTCACTCAATATAATTTCGGTATCCCCCGCAAGATTCATCAGACTCGCGGGTGTCATGGGCGTGACGCCTTTTCGTCCTTTGTAGCTGCCATTGGGAACAGGGGGTGGGGGCATAATGTGACTCAAATCAACTGGAGACGGAGTGGATGTCGTTGAATTTGATACGTTGCTGTTCAGGTGTCTCTGATCAACTGCCGAGGGTGGCAGGTAGCCTAGTCCTATCCCAGGACCGGAAGGATAGGATTTCTGTACGGAAGGTGAAGTAGGTACGGAATAGTTCCCGTTACCCGTCGTTGATGACGTGCGGTTGTGGGATCGATGACCAGTCGGTTTAAGCATTGGAGATGGCCGACTCTTCAAAGGTAAAGGGTGACGGTGAGGGCCAGGACCTGTACTTGGGTTCAGCGCGGGGGATGCAAGAATGGTGCTATGCCCTGCTGTAGAAGTGCTAGCCATGGAAGGGGAGTGGTAAGTCGGTTGAGAGATATCGCTATATGAATTTACGTTGCTGTTGTTGTTGTTGCTATCCATAAAGCCGACCAAGGCCCGGAGATATTCTGGATCAGTGAGATCGCCGTTGTTCTGCGGGCCAAGGGCTGGAGATAACGTCTGCTGAGCTCCACCACTTGACCCAACGGGATTGAGTGCGGGTGATGACAATGCGCTGAGTGGATGAGGACCTCGAAGTTGCTGCCCATTGACCGCTGGCGAGAAATGCTGATGAGAATGACCCTGTGATCGACTCGCCCGATTTGTTGCTTCTAGCGCTGGTGATGTAAGAGGGGAGAATATCGCCGAAGAAGGGGTGATGCCTGGTGTCGTCGCTGGTCTTGACCCGGTTGACGAATGTCCGCTTGAAGCGATGTATGGAGAAGTTGATGCAGCTATGACAGCAGCCGCAGTGGCTTGCATTTCAAGTTGCTGCTGCTGTAGCGATGCGAGTTGCTCCTGGAACTGCCTTTGCTGTTCTTGAAGCTGCTCGATGGGACTCTTGTTCAAAGGCTGGGGCTGTGAATGTGACAAAGAGTTTCGATGAGAGTGGGAGGAGAAGGCGACGTGGTTAGTGGGCGAGGCGTAATTCGATGTCGAGGTGTGCTGCGAAAGGGCGGGAGAAAGGAGGGGCATCATATTGGGCTGAGTGAAGAACTGGTCTGAGAATACGAAAAACCTGGCTGTCCGATAATTTTTGGACTCACATCGTTGACGTCCATCCCTTGAGATCGCGCAAACATCTCAAGATGCATAGGACTCATTGGATCTGCTCTCCCTGAGGGCATGATCTCCCCAGAACCTAAGGAGGCGGAACCAATGTCAACGACTGGTCCGTCCAAGGAGGGCTACCATCACTCACCAGGTGTGGGCATACCGCCTGTAGTGGATTGACCTTGCCATTTTGAGCTACCCCCATTCCTGTCCGAATGACTGTGTTGACTTTGTAAATGTTGGTTCGATCCGCCGCCTTGGCTACTTTGGTGAAGATGTAAGGCTTGTCGCGCTTCTGGTGAGGAGAGGAACAGCTGTCCGAGCGGGAAGTTGGGATTGGAGATGTCGAACCCGAGGGGTGATTGCATGTGAATCGCTTGAAGCTGATGTGTGACTATGATCAGTTCCGTGCACAAGTGAATATACTGAGGAGACATGGCCACTCACTTGCTGCTGCAAGATTGCGGATTGAACCGCATCATATTCTTGCCTTGCATAGTCCTCGTCTTGTCCTCGGCTCATAGCCGCCAGCATATCTTCCATCTGGGCCTCGTCCACATCCATCGCATGTCCTGTATCCTGACCCGTACTTTGTCCTCCTTGTCGTTGCATGCTTGCCCGTTTGCTGGAATTCCTCGCAGTCCTCGGCGAGAAGTCGGAAGGTCCTGCTTCCATTTCCTGATTCTGGTGCTGGTTCTGACGCTCTCTCTGTGATCTGTCCAGGTCTTGCGGGGAAGTCATGCTTGACATGGAAGGGTCGATCCCAGTCAAGGCCAGGAAGTCAAGTGAGAAGAGATCCGAATCTTGACCAGAAGGAAACGACGAGGAGGAAGGAGACACAGCAGACGAGGTGGTAGTAGGTTCCATGGCCGGCTGTATGACCGGGAGGGGCGAGCCCGAGCTGAAACCCGAGCTGCAGCTGAAGCTGAAGCCGGATTGACCAGTGGCCAAACGAGTCTCGGTCGAATTAGAGCTCGAACTTACTGCTCAACCGAGTCGAGAAGCCTGACAACGGCTGGAGCAAAAAGTTCGCCTGATGAACCAATGTTCCGGAGGTGACCCGAAGCAAGGGCGGGGAAAGGCGGATTTCGTTCCGTTGCGTTGTGAAGCCAAGATAGATACCCGACGAACGTGTGTGAGTGGTTATCGTCTTTGACGGGTCGTCATCATTGTGTGTGGTGTGTGATGTTGGTGCAAGAAACGAATTTGAATGGGATTCAATGGCCCTGGTATACACAGGATGTGTTTGTACAGTTTACAACAACACTTTCAGAAAATTCGACCTCACCCAAGTCTACCGTAGCAGTAAGCTCAATGGTACAAACTTTCCGCATAATTCACAACGCAATGGCAGCATCACAGAGAGAGAGAGTGTGCGCCCAGTTCTCAAAAAGAAAGGTTACGAGAAGCCAGTGTCTGAACAAACCATTCCCAAGGGGAAATTGACCCCGCATTACAAAATTATCCTAATGGGGGAAATACGATCGATCCAGGATAAGGACGGCGGCGCCACCCGGAGGTTCAGGAATTCGTATTGTAATCGTAAGGTTGTAATCAGGGAATGTATATAGGCTATTGTCATTCTCATTATTATTGTTATCGTCATTACTATTATTATTATGATGATGACGATGATGATGAAACCCCCAACATTGGTCGTGTGCACGTTCGTGAAATGTCGACTTTGGATTGGTCTGATTTCTCCCCCGGAGACAAGGGGCTCCTGGCTCTCACATGCTTATTATTTCGCTTCGGTCGTACCCGTATAGCATGCGTGCTCGTGTGAGTCGTAATCTAGGTGCTGGTTCTGGACAAGGGAGAAGGGGTTTGTCCGAAGATAGACAGATGGATGGACAGCTGCAGCTGCAGTCATGTCCTTCGGGCTCACAGGAGCGAACCCCGGGTTAGCGACTCGAGAGTGAATCCATTCAGTCTATATGCCTGAGCAGCAAGGGTCCCTCTGTGCCTCGTCTACCATGTGAAGGGAGATGCTTCAAGATGTTCAGACGTAATCCTTGAAGCATGCATGCTCCCTCCGCTCAAGTCGTGAGGAGAGATGCATCTGTAAGATGAAGTTTGGATGACCACGGTGAGGCTTGTTTCAGATTTGATTCCGTCCGAGTCGTTCTCGTTATCAACATTTGTTGAGGATTGGCCACTCAACCGGCTTCGTAATCTCTCGCCTTGGATCAGCGCACGAACTCGCGCATCTTAGCGGTCAAGCATCTCCCGTCATCCCCTTCGAGCATCGTCGTCAAGACTGATCAGCATACTATGTCCACATCCAAGTTGGTAGACCAACTCTCGCCTAAACTCGCCTCCACCCAAGTAGCATCCAACACCGACATCCTACTCTCCGTCCTCTCCCACCTCACCGCTTCGCCTTCCACCCTCTTCTCCTGTCTTCTCGTCTCCCGAACATTCTTCTTCCCCTCCGCCTCCATCCTCTATCGCACCATCACCATCCATCCGAACGATCCCGACCTATTCGTCGGCTCCACTCGCCCTGAATCGCCTTATCCCCAACCTTCCTCGTTTGGGAAGAACAATCTCCTCCCCCTCATCCGAGAGTGTGTCGTGTCTCTCCATGGGATCAACGAATGCCCCTTCGTCCAACATTACATCCAACCTTTACCGAATCTACATACCCTCCATTTGGCAGGGGGGAAAAGACCGAAAAGTCTAGATGAGAATGATGTCTGTAGAGAAGAGCAATGTCAATTCGTGCAAAAAGTCTGTGTGACCGCCAAGAAAGTCGTTGTTCGGCGACCTGATCTAGGGGTCAAACGACAAGGAGGAGCAGGAGGAGGGGTCTTAGGTTCTATGCGAGGGCTGGAAGAGGTAGTGATGAAATTGAGACCATGTCAATTACCTCTCTATCTCGCTGCCAGCCAAGACGCCGGTGTCAAGGAATACACTTGGCCATATCGATATTCGAGTCTGGGTAGAACCAAGGAGATAAAGCTGGTCTGGTGGGACGAGAGACACTCTTACAGAATAGAGGGATACGAGATCCGATCCAGAGGGTTTCGTGGGATGAGTCGATTGGATTTCCACGGATCAGGAATCGGGACGATTCACATGAAAGGATGCGAGTACTGTGATCAACAAGGCTGTGTCAGATATTCACCCCATGCTGCCGTACAGCTGCCGGCTCTGATGAGGAGATTGGGGGAGGATACACAGGTGGAAAGAGTGAGGATATATAATGTAGATAACACTGCGAGAGAACAATGGATAGATGGAAAGATCAGCGTAGAGGAGGTCAAGCAGAGAATGAAGGAAGCATTCTTACAAGGAAGACGGATGAAGAAGAACGATGGGGATGATTATCGTCCCTCAGAGAGAGGAGAAACCGATATAAGAGGGAAAAGCGATATCAGTATTTCATTCCACACCGCCGAAGAGTATCTCAACTCCTCAGCTCGATATAACGGAGAGATCGATGACCAAGAGCTTGTTTACTGGCAGAGGAAAGTAACACCTACCGAGGAATGGAAACGACAACGGGTGGAAGCTATTGAATTCACGCGTGACATCGATGGTGGCGCCGAGACGGAGTATCTGGACGGCTTGTCTGAAGAAGAGTTGGAGGCGTATATCTCAAGGGTACGGTCCTGCGGAGAGAGCGACAGGAGAGAAAGGGAGGCGGAGGAGACCGCGACGATTGTAGGGCTATGAAATTGCGGGGTGTTTGATTAGGTACTGCAGCTGCAATTGTATTTTCGCAAACAAATCTAGGCCTCCCAGATATGATCTGGCCCTATGGTGTATCAGACTCCCCTTGTATATTCAGCTCCGACATGTATGTCCTAACGAATGGTACACTTCAATGCAGCGCGAACTGGACATTCTGACGCGAGACTTGTTCATCTCTTGACAAAACACAAAAGACAACGCTACGCTACACTGCTTTTTCGCTGATCGTAAAAAACTTCTGTCATCCAAATATGCCCCATCTAGTTCCTGTTCTCGTTACCCAAGTCCTTGCATGCCTCCTTGACACGCTCGACGAGGGTCTTTTCACCTTCTCGGACCCAGACTCGGGGGTCGTATTGCTTCTTGTTGGGCTTGTCGGCGCCCTCGGGGTTACCGACCTGGGTCATGAGGTAGTCCTTCTTCTTGAGCACGAAGTCTCGGACACCGGAAAGGTAGGCCCACTGAAGAGATACAGAGTCATCATTAGTTCAAAGCATGTAGCAGTATTGCAAAACCCACCTGAGTGTCAGTGTCAACATTCATCTTGACAACACCGTTGACAACAGCCTCTCGGATCTCGTCCTTGGTAGAACCGGAACCACCGTGGAAGACAAGGTACCTGTTTGAAGTTTTAGCCTCCAGTCATACTGGTACTATACACTACACGCAGTCAAAACCGTAACCCAGAGTATGTCGCACCAATATGACACCTCCTTCCCCACGTCCCACACCTTCCACGGCCTCTCAAAAGGAGACAGCACGTAGAGTACAGTGCTCGCCACAGACTAAACTGAAACGACATCAAAGGGTAGAAGAAGCAGGCTCTAAATGTGGTGAAAAGAAAAACCATTACTCTGCGCTGACCTGATCGCCTCAACATCTCATTGAAGGAGAGCCGGGCACTGTCTATGTTGGGTAGCGGATGGAAGGACAACATGGAAGGACAGGTGTTGGGAAAAAGTGGAAAACCCCAGCAACAGGCGATAACAACCAAAGCATGGAATGCAAAGCAAAATCACTCACAAAGGCTTGTCGCCCTCCTTGCCCTTGAGCTGCTCAGAGGCATACGCCTGATGCTTGCCCAAGAGCTCAGGTCGGAGCTTGACGTTTCCGGGCTTGTAGACACCGTGGACGTTTCCGAAACCGGCGGCAATAGAGAAGTTGGGGGAGATAGCGGCAAGAGCGGAGTAGACGTCCCAGATGTCCTCGGGTTGAGTGTAGAGAGAGTTGTTGTCGACAGAAGTGTTGTCAACACCGTCCTCCTCACCACCGGTGATACCGATCTCCATCTCGAGCCATTCTGAACCATCTCGTCAGTCTTGCCGGCCTCTTGATGACTAGGTGAGCACTCACGGTTCATCTTGGCCATTCGCTGGAAGTAGTGGACACACTCCTTGATGTTGTCCTCCTTGGACTCCTCAGACAAGTCGAGCATGTGGGAGCTGAATGTACAAGATTGTAAGTGGTAGATCTGATCGAAGAACTCGATTAGCAACACTCACGAGAAAAGAGGGACACCGTGCTCCTTGAAGTAAGCCTCATCGGCATCGAGCATACCATCGAACCAAGGAAGAAGCTTCTTGGCGCAGTGATCGGAGTGGAGAACGACGGGGCTGCGCGAGCAAGTCAGTCAACCGGCGCTTATCGCTTCTATTTTCAGCTCCACTTACACGCCGTAGCTGGGAGCAATGCTTCTGATGAAATGGGCGGCAGCAGTGGCACCAGCGATGGAAGCCTCTTGGTTGCCGTTGGCGAGACCCTTTCCGGCGAAGAAAGCGGCACCACCTTGGGAGACCTGAAGGATGATGGGGGATTTGATGTCACGGGCGGCCTCGAGGACGGCGTTCACAACAGATGAGGAAGTGACGTTCTGCAGTGCAAAAGGGTAAGCGAGACCGTAACGTAAAAAGATAAGGGTCAATTACTCACGATAGCCTGAAGATTGGGAAGAGAATAGGGGAATCAAAGGTCAGCATTTCAAGAACGTTTGCGGTGCCGTCTGGCGAGGGTAAAGACGTACGGGGATGGCGAACTGCGATAAGGCATCATGTCAGCTCCTGCTTCTCAGGGTAAAAATGCCGGCGGTAAGGAAATGGAGATTTCGTGTATTCACATCCCGACGAGGACGGAGTCAAATGGGACGAGCGACTGGGCAAGTCCTCTTTTTCGTGGAAGTGTCTGAAGGGGAAAGGTTGCTCACCTTGTTGTCCTTGGCGTATTGGAAGAGTTTTCGGGTGTCGTCACCAGAGAGGACGCCGGCCTATGAGTGGGTGGTGTGAGTATGCTCAACGACGGCGGCTGTTGAGGAGATGGAAGTTGTCGGATGAGAAGAGGGACTAGACTCACGGGAACAACGGAGAGAGCACCTGACATTGTGGATGAGATGTTATATGTATGTCTGAGAAGGCCTGGGTGTGAGTATGGCTGCACACGGAGAGTAGGCGGTAGGTTAGCCCAACTTACGAGTTGATTGATGAGCTGTATAAACAGGGAAAGATGTTGAAAAGAAAGAGAGAGAACAAAACAGTTCGGTTGCGTTGGGGGATGGGATTATCTCCACTCTTTCAGGTGGTGGTGGCATGTCATACTACGTCAGGACCTCGCTTCTCGCGGGCTGTCATTGCCCAATTCCTCCTTTCCGCATTTCAGGTCTACCTTATTCGATCCCACCACTCCAGTTTGTGGGGTCCCTCAGTTTGGTGAACGGGCGCATCACTTTGATACCGAGTAACACCGAAATCCCGACGGAGTGGCCCGGCCCGGTTCACGCCTTCGAACCTCCACTTGAGAGAGAATCCCGGGAGATAGGTGACTCGAGATGGAGAGAAACGTACGTACAGGTAGGCGAAAGGGAATATGATCATGCTTACCAACTCGGTCACAAATCAGATGAACCGCTTTCCTGTGCATGCCCATGCGATCGCTACACATGTCAGGTCGACCCTAAGAGATCGTCAGCTGACCATAACCTCTCTGGAATGAGGTACAGACGTGAAAATGATGCCGAGAGGACTCGATTAGAACTAGTTTGGCTTGGAAGGCCCGACGGGCCGATTCAGACATGCATCTTTGGAAAGAGGTCACGCTGATGAGCGATGAAAAGTACGAGCTGATGCAGGGGGATGGAGCATGACAGGGGGGTATATATATATATATATATATAAGGTGACAGAGGAGATGGGACAAGACAGTCGCACACACGGCCACAACCCCGAAGCTAGAGCAAGAAACGTTGCAAGATGAAGCTACTTTCCCTCCTCGTAGGAGGACTCACATCCCTCAAACTGGTCTTGGGGGCGACTGGATACACTCACAGCGAAAGATCTCACCCATCTCCTCGAAGACGATGGACGTCGACAAACCCATATGTCACTGTCGATGGCTCAACCTGCACGGTCAAGGTGAGTCTGCATTCTTCTCGTGGACGTGTCTACCGGCTGGCTGATGAGCACAACAGCCAATGGGAGGTGGTCGAGATGATGGCCCGAACCTCCTCTACGCCTTCCAACTTTGCGGCTCTTACGCCCTCATCGACCTACCTGGCTATTACACAGTCAACACTGTGCTCAACACTTATCTCCACAACGTGGAGGTAAGACTCTCCGGAGCGATCAGTTACGTTCCCGATATCGCCTATTGGTCTCCTGCTTCGATCTACCTGACTTATGTGAGTGGCGAATTCCCGTTTCTGGCGCAGTTGAATTGCTGATCCGTCGATCTTGGCCTCTCTCAGCAAAATTCTACGACCTACTGGTTCTTCCAAGGCGACGGAGTGACCCTCCATGGTGGTGGCACCATCGATGCCAACGGCCAAAGTGAGTGATCACGATCCTCGCGCAGTTCTGCCATCTGCCGCAATTTCCTGTTACCGCAATCGCCCCCTTCTCCTGTTTGATTCCCTGTACCGACCCCCTCTCCAAATCTATCATAATCATCCGCTGACGCCGCACAATAGCTTGGTGGGACTACTTTGCCCAGCACCGAAATGCCGGCGTGGCAGGTGGCTCGTCTCGAACGTTCGCTCGTCCTATTCCACTCACAGTCGGCAACGCAACGAATGTAAAAATCGACGATATCAGCGTCATCAACTCTCCATTCTGGCACAAGTGAGTTGTGTGACGATACACAGAAGCCCTGAAAGTATGAAAAGGCCTGAAGCTGACCGTTACGCCCATACCAGCTTCGTTTACAACTCCACCGACGTGACGTACTCCAACATCCAGATCCATTCCAGATCTTCAAACGCTTCTGCCCCCGCTGCCAACTCTGATGGTTGGGATATCTACCGTTCGACCTACGTGACGATCAGAGACTCGAATGTTCAAAATGGAGATGATTGGTGGGTATTTCTTGGTTCAAGGCCATACCGGCTATACAATACCTTTAAGACAAGGCGTTGACTGATCTGTCGCTCACAGCGTCTCATTCAAGCCCAACTCGACTTACATGACCGTTGAGAACATGATCTGCAAGTGAGTGTGAACTGATTGTGGTACACCCAGCGAGCTGGAGCTGATGGACGGCTATCGTAGTGGCTCTCACGGCATCTCGGTTGGTTCTTTGGGTCAATACGCTGGCGAGAGTGGGTACCGATTACTGTTAGAGTCTCAGAAGCTTACTTGACGCTTGGACAAACCCAGCCGATATCGTTGCGAACGTCTATGTGCGAAACATCTCCATGTCAAATGCGGAGAATGGGGCTCGTATCAAGGTCTTCGGTGGATCCAACGACACTCAGTCCGTCTCTGGAGGTGGCAGTGGTTATGTCAGGAACGTTACTTTCCAGGACTTTGTGAATGATAGTGAGTGTTTCGATATCCCAAGATCGTGAAATCGATGAGTACCACGCGCATCACATGTCAAGTAAGCTGACTAGCGATATCGATGGGTAGATGTGGACAACCCGATCTATTTGACTCAATGTTATAGTTCTTCGGCACAACAGTGAGTGGCAGCTCCTTCGGCTTCGACGAGGCAATAAGGCTGACAATGTGGTGTTTCAGATGTCAGAACTTCCCCTCGACTTGTGAGTGACAGTCTGCATTACCGCTTAACCTATCCACTTCACATGATCGCCATGCTACCTTCACACATACAATTTCCATACATTCTGGCCATAATCAGTCCGAAGCTGACACCCTTCTCCGGCACAGTGTCAATCTCCGACGTCCACTTCATCAATATCTCAGGGACAGCCTCCGGCGTGGTCGCCAACAACACAGTCGCGACACTTGAATGTTCTGCCGAATGTGTCGATATCACTTCAACAGGGACTCAGCTGGCACCCAAGAACGGTACTGTGGGTTCTGGACAGTATCTCTGCGCCAATCTTCAGGACGAGAGTACCCTTGATTTCCCTTGTACGGACGTTGCTATCACAAGGGGTTAAAGGGGCTAGTCAGTCGGAATGGGTCATCTGTATAGTAAGGGAATAAAGGAAAGAAGGGAGAGAAAACAAAAAGCAATGCAGCATAATCGGAAATCCTTGTAGGCTATAATGTAAAGATGCATTGAATTATCGTGCAAGATCTGCACCATTCTAACTCGCCGAACCCATACGACATGATTGCCTGTCTGCCCTATCCATACACGTATACACATGCGTCCATCTCATCTATTGATGCCCATTTAGAGCTTCTTCGCTAGGTGGCTCTTCCGCCGTCATCTGACCCAACAACTTCCAGCTCTTGGCATAAGTGGCTAAAAGAGGTGTCATCAGCTCATGGCTATCTACTGGATCGGATGGGATCGAGTCGAAAAAGTAGCCACTCACGCTTGTATATTCGCACTATACCCTCGTCATCGCTCGTCGTCAATGTTGTCCCCGTTGCGTTCCACTGACATATTTCAATCCGTCAGCACCAATTTCTTGGACATTCCAATCTAGATTTTATGACTCACATCAACCATTCCCACTCTTGCACCACCCTTGCCGAATTCTCCCGTACATTCCGCTGTCCAACTCCTCTTCACTTCTTCCTCACTATCATAATCCAATCTCAGTCTTTCTCCCGGTGGTTCCACTCTCCATATCCTGACTGTTCCATCCCTACTCCCAGTCGCTAAAAGATGGTATGATCTCCCACAAGATGGAGCCCAAGCGACACTTGTCAGAGGAGCCGCTCCGTTGCCAGAAGGGGTGAGATGGATCAAAGAAGTCGGTTGAGGATCGAGAACGACAAGTTTGAGCGTAGGCGATGTCCCGGAGAACGTGGCGAGGACTGATCCCCACCATTTCTCTTTGCACCATGATAGACCCCATCCGCCCGAAGCTAGTTCTGACGTGGATGCGGCGCTTTCGGCAGGTGGAGGGATCTCATCGCTGTTTCCGGGAAGAGGCAGGGAAGGGACATGGATGGAGTGTACGAGAGACCAGTCGTTAAGTGATGGGTCGAGAGAGGTGTATATGCGGAGGTACGAATCAGTGGAGATGGAAGCCTTGATAATATCATGCCAAGATAGGTTTCGTTAGCCCCTGATCTACCTCAAGAGCGCAAGGAGTACCTACAACGCGCAAACCATAGGCGGGAT